>NC_057808.1:315522487-315822487 GCF_018294505.1 Triticum aestivum | reverse complement strand
TCGGATGGCCATAAAGCCTTAGCCATGTTCCTCATCGCTTTCCGAGCTCGCTCATGCACTTTGGATAGCTCTTGCAGCAAGTCGCCTTGGAATCCGGACACTTCTCCTTCGGGCCGCCCAGATAACAAACCTACAGGAACAAATCTCATAAAAAAATTTATTAGGGGATCTTATGATTGTGTTAGGTTCAGGGACATACTAAATATGCCGCCTTTCAGCTTTCGGTTCTCCTTCAAGGCATCCGATAGTTGAGCTCTTGTGTCTTTTAGCTCCTCGGCTTGCTTGATGTTGGCATCCTGTAGTTTGTTTTTCTCATTGATGGTCTGTGTTAATACACATTGAGTAGCGGCTTCTTGCCCTTCAACATGTTGCTTGTCCGCCTGAGCAACCTTTAGCCTCTCCTCCAACTGATTTGCCGATCCTGCTGCCATAAACAAAACGATGAATATTCAAAAATCATTGTTAGCACAGAATCGTATTTCCCGGACACTGTTGTGCTTACCATCCGGAGCTTTCTTGGATTTCTTCAAGTTTTCCAGTTCGGCGGTGGCAACAGTTAGCTTGGTCCGAGATTCTTCAAGCTCCTTGGACAGCGTGTTATTTTTAGCCGCAAGTACCTGATAATTTTAACGATCCTTAAATTAGTTGGGCCAACTGCTTCAAGTCTCGGGGGCTACTGGCACAGGATTACTGAATCTACACAAAAGTTCTTATCCGCATGTCCTTTGAAAGCTGGTGAGTGGCTCCAGCAAGTCCATCCCGAGCAGCTCGGATATATGCATCCACAGAGCTAAGGGCGTTGAACGCCTGTTCGGTAAAACTTGGGTCGCGCATGGCCTCTTTCCGCCGCCGATGATTCATCGCGCTCTCCACTTCGGAACTGGTGACGGACACATTATCCAAATCCTCTTGGAGATGGCAATCCGGCATCTTTCCCGTATCAACCCTAGTCCTTATGGCAGGGTTCGGGGCCAGATGGGTCGATGCATGGCCGGCGAGGTCCCCGGATATAGTCCGGCGTATGCTCTTCCTAAAATATGACACAACAGGGAATGTCACAATCCAGCCTCTCTGCAAGATGCATGTTAAAAACTGTACCTCTTTGGTGAAGGTGGGGGGCCGGTGGTATTGCCGTTTTTTCTTTTTAAAGACTCGCCCTACGCGGGCGTCGCCTTCTTGGAGTACGCCTCCGATACAGCTCGGCGAGACAAGCGCCGCCCCTTCGGAGCATGAGACAGTGCAGTGGGTGAGGCACGATGGGAAAACTCTTTTGGAGGAGACGTCTCCTGGGTACTTACGTGGGAGGAGGGAAGAAGGCCGGGATAATCGGCTATAATGGACACTTCCGTGCCATCATAGCTCGCCTGATAAAAGATGCCCTCCTTTAGTTCTATAAATATATCCAGATCTTCTTCATATCCGGGATCCAGATCTCGAATATGGTCCTTTGGCTGCGGAGCGGGGCTATAGACCCCCTCGATGACCTTTCTCCATTGCTGTTAAAAATAGCCGGATTAAATTCGATTAGCATGACCCAAGAAAGAGAATGAGTAAGGCCCATAATCGAAGGAAAAACTCACCCAGGGATGGGTTATACATGGAAAAGCCTTCCCGACATGTCAAACGAGTGAAATCTTCCTTCTCCCCTTTGTAAAGGTCAGCTAAGATGGTGTCCAGGGCGGTAAAATTGTCTGGACCCTTGCGCGGACAACGGGATGCGTCGTCCTCCCCATTATAATTCCACATGGGAAGACCTCTAGATTGGAGCGGCTGAACGCATCGCTTTATTGAAATTGCCATTACCTCAATTATAGACAGCCCGGAGTTGACAAGTATTCTGATCTTCTTTGCTAACCTCGAAACCTCTGCACTATCTTCTTCTTCGAGGCTTCGGGGAAGCCAGCTGGTGCGCTTCTTTAAAGGAGCACTGGACAATTAGGAAGACCACGCCGGATTGGGTCCGTAAGAATGACGTCTTCAATATAAAACCACTCCAAGGGGCACTCTTCAGATGCCTTCTTCGGAGTGCCGGACGGGTATCCGGTCCCGGCTATGCGCCATACTTCGGCGCCGCCCACCTCGAATATAGATCCCTTTTGGGAGTGGGGGACGAGGCAGAAAAATTTCCGCCATAGCTCGAAATGAGCCTCGTAGCCTAGAAACAGCTCGCAAAGAGCAATGAAGCCAGCGATATGCAGGATGGAGCCTGGTGTCAGATTGTGCAATTGGAGGCCGTAATAATCCATTAGACCTCTGAGGAAAGGGTGAATAGGAAATCCTATGCCTCTCAAAAGGAAGGAAACAAAGCACACCCGCTCCTCTTTAGAAGGACTGGGGAAATTCTCTGCCAAGGCTTCACCGTCGATGGAAGTTAATCCAGCCTGAACGGAGATCAGATCTGCGGGAGGAAGGTAACCCTGCATTTGAAGCTTGTTCAGATGGGCATGGGATACCGAACATCCTTCCCAGTCGCCTTTTTGAGGGCCGTTGGGGCGCGAGGAAGAGCTAGGAGCGCTGGCCATGTTTGGGCGATTTCCTAGGGCGAGTTCTAAGGATTCCCGCATGGTGTGGAATGGTATCTGAGATCTAATCTCTTTAAATAGGTGCCATTCCCACATGTCAAGGGGTTATTTGTAAAAAGCACCTAGACTGTTCACATTCGTTTGACACGTGGAAGCCGAGGCGACGACAGCAAAGAATCAATTGAAAATGGTATTTAATGTGCAGCCGGACTATCGTCAATTCGAAGTACAATGGAGAACCCGCCTTGCAAAGCCGAAGACATAAAACCGGATACTACATCGTCATTGAAGGCAAGTTTGGGGGCTACTAAGGGAGTCCTGGATTATGGGGTCCTCGGATGGTCGGGCTATGTGACGTAGGCCGGACCAATGGGCCGTGAAGATGCAACATAGAAGGCCTTTTCCCGTGTCCGGATGGGACTCTCCTTGGCGTGGATAGCAAGCTCGGCGGTTAGTCGTGTAGTTTCCCTTCTCTGTAAACCGACTCTGTACAACCCTGGCCCCTTCCGGTGTGTATATAAACCGGAGGGGTTAGTCCGTAGAGATCATCACAATCATACAGGCTAGACATCTAGGGTTTAGCCATTACGATCTCGAGGTAGATCGACTCTTGTAACCCATATACTCATGAGAGTCAATCAAGCAGGAAGTAGGGTATTACCTCCGTTAAGAGGGCCCGGACCTAGGTAAACATCATGTTCCCCGTCTCCTGTTACCTTCCATCGTCAGACGCACACTTCGGGACCCCCTACTCGAGATCTGCCAGTTTTGACACTGACAGTGACATTTCTGTAGGATTTGTCCCTGTTCATGCTCAGGCACACAACATCTAATAATACCATCTACTCCTTTATAAAGATGTGGGTAATCCCAAAAGTAGTGTCTTAAATCATAGAAGAATTTTTTTCTTTTGTTGGTATGTGAAACTCGATGGTATATATTTAGCAACAATGTAATTAGCATAGTCAGCATACCAATGAGTGTTATTAGAAACATTTATTTCAGCTAATTCCTCATCAAGAAAGCTATCATGAATAGGCAGTGGGTCATCAAGGACATTTTCAAGCCTAGACAAGTTATCAGCTACGAGGTTCTCCGCTCCTTTTCTATCAGTGATATGCAAATCAAATTCTTGTAGCAAGAGAACCCATCGAATAAGCCTAGGTTTGGCATCTTTCTTTTCCATAAGATGCTTTATTGCAGCATGATCATTGTGAACAATTACTTTTGAATCTACAATATAGGATCTAAATTTATCACAAGCAAACACCGCTGCTAGAAATTCTTTTTCGGTAGTAGCATAATTTTTTTGTGCATTGTCTAGAGTTTTACTTACGTAGTGAATAACATTCAGTTTCTTATCAACTCTTTGTCCTAGAACAGCACCAACATCATAATCACTAGCATCACACATAATTTCAAAAGGCAAGTTCCAATCAGGTGGTTGAACAACAGGTGCAGAAATTAAGGCTTTCTTGAGTGTTTTGAAGGCTTCTAAACAATTATCATCAAAAACAAAAGGAATATCCTTTTGCCAAAGATTTGTGAGAGGCCTAGAAATTTTATAAAAGTCTTTGAAAAATCTCCTATAGAAACCAGCATGACCGAGGAAACTATGAATACCATTGATATCTTTAGGACATGGCATTTTCTCAATTGCATCAACCTTAGCTTTGTCCACCTCAATACCTCGTTCAGAAATTTTATGGCCCTAAACAATACCTTCGTTAACCATAAAGTGGCACTTCTCCCAATTCAAGACAAGATTTTTTTGCTCACACCTCTGCAAAACACGATTAAGATTGCTTAAACATTCATCAAAAGACTTCTCATAAACAGAAAAGTCATCCATGAAAACCTCAACAATCTTTTTGCACAAGTCAGAGAATATAGCAGTCATACATCTTTGAAAGGTAGCAGGTGCATTGCATAAACCAAAAGGCATACGTCTATAAGCATAAGTCCCAAAAGGACAAGTAAAAGTGGTCTTTTCTTGATCAGGTTGAGAAACAGGTATTTGTGAAAAAACAGAATATCCATCAAAGAAGCAAAAATGTGTGTGCTTAGATAATCTTTCTAGCATTTGATCAATAAAAGGCAGAGGGTAATGATCTTTTCTAGTTGCTTTGTTTAATTTCCGAAAATCAATTACCATTCTATAGCCTGTAACAATTCTTTGTGGAATAAGTTCATTCTTATCATTAGGAACAACAGTAATACCTCCTTTCTTAGGGACACAATGAAGATGACTTACCCATCTACTATCAGCTATAGGATAGATTATACCTGCTTCCAGAAGCTTCAATATTTTCGTTCTTACCACTTCTTTCATCTTCGGATTTAACCGACGTTGGTGATCAACAACGGGTTTAGCATCAGGTTCCATATTAATCTTGTGCTGACATAGAGTGGGACTGATGCCCTTTAAATCATCAAGAGTATATCCAATAGCAGCTCGGTGCTTCCTTAGAACATTCAATAATCTTTCTTCTTCATGTTCTGAAAGGTTAGCAGTAATAATAAGAGGATATATCTTTTTCTCGTCGAGATAAGCATATTTCAAAGTGTCTAGCAATTGTTTTAGTTCAAACACAGGATCACCTTTAGGTGGAGGAGGACCTCCTAGAGTTTCAATAGACAAATTGTGTTCAAGCAGAGGTTGTTGTTCGATGAAGGTTCTGCCTATTTCATTTCTTTCGTGCATATGCAAATCATTTTCATGGTCTAGCAAGTATTGTTCTAAAGGATCAGTAGGTGGCACAACAATAGAAGCAAGATGAATTATTTCATCCTTACTAGGCAGTTCTTTCTTATGATGCTTTCTACCAAACTTGGAAAAATTAAACTCATGAGACTCATTACCAAAACTAACACCGACAGTTTGTTTCTCACAATCTATTTTAGCATTAACGGTGTTCAAGAAAGGTCTACCAAAGATAATGGGACAAAAGTCATCCTGTGGGGAACCAAGAACAAGAAAATCAGTAGGATATTTTATTTTCCCACACAAGACTTCAACATCTCTAAAGATCCCAAGTGGTGTGATGGTGCCTCTATTAGCAAGTTTAATAGTAACATCTATGTCTTCTATTTTAGCGGGTGCTATATCATTCATAATGTCTTGATATAAGGTAAAAGGAATAGCACTCACGCTAGCCCCTATGTTGCATAAACCATGATAGCAGTGATCTCCTATTTTAATTGAGACAACATGCATGCCAACAACGGGTCTATGTTTATCTTTTTCATCGGGTTTGGCAATTCTAGCAGCTTCATCACAGAAGTAAATAGCATGCCCATCTATATTTTCAACCAGGAGATCCTTAACCATAGCAACACTAGGTTCTACCTTGATTTGTTCAGCTGGTTTAGGTGTTCTAATATAACATTTATTGATCACAGTTGATACTTTAGCATGTTCTTTCATCCTAAGAGGGAAAGGTGGCTTTTCAATATAAGCAGTAGGAACAACTGGATCAACATTATAAATAATGGTTTCATCTTTAGCTATTACCGGTTCTTTAACTTCTTCTTTAATAGGTGGGTTATATTTAAACCACTTCTCCTTAGGGAGATCAACATGAGTAGCAAAAGATTCACAAAAGGAGGCTACTATCTCAGAGTCAAGTCCATATTTAGTGGTAAACTTTTGAAAAGCATCGGTATTCATAAAAGATTTAACGCGACCAAACTTAAGCTTAATACCTGACTCTTTACCTTCATCGAGTTCCCAATCTTCAGACTTGTGTTTAATTCTTTCTAAAAGATCCCACCGGAATTCAATAGTCTTCTTCATAAAGGAAGCAGTACAAGAAGTACCGAGCATGGATCGATCATTATGAGAAAGTCGAGCATAAAAATTCTGCATAATAATTTCTCTTGAGAGCTCATGATTGGGGAATGAATATAACATTGACTTAACCCTCCCCCAAGCTAGAGCGATACTTTCTCCTTCATGAGGCCAAAAATTATATATATAATTACGATCACGATGAACTAGATGCATAGGATATTTTTTTGGTGAAACTCCAGTTTCAATCGATTCCAATTCCAAGATCCAATATTATCGCATAGCCTATACCATGCCAATGCTTTTCCCTTCAAAGATAAAGGTAACACCTTCTTCTTAGTTTCATCTCTGGGTAAACTTACAAGCTTAAATAATCCACAATTTCATCCACATATATCAAGTGCATATCAAGATGTTCGGTTCCATCTCCTGCATAAGGATTAGCTAGCAGTTGTTCTATCATACCCGAAGGAATTTCATATTGAATATTTTCAGTAGGTGCAGTGGGTTTAGGGGCAACTAATTGTGGTTCCGGTCGAGGTGAAGATACTCCGAACAAACCCCTCAAAGGATTGTTCTCCATAGTAACAAGTGACAATAAATTTTCAGCACGTAGTAATAATTTCTCCTTACCAGTTTCCACTTACCAAAAGCGCTTCACTCCTCGACAATGGTGCCAGAAAAGAGCCTTGATGACCCACAAGTATATGGGATCAATCCTAATTCTTTTGACAAGTAAGAGTGTCTCACCCAACGAGGAGCAGAAGGAAATGACAAGTGGTTTTCAGCAAGGTATTCTCTGCAAGCCCTGAAATTATAATTAACGAGTAGTTTGATACCAAGATAATTTGTAACGAGCAAGTAATGTTAAAGGTAACAAAAGTGCAGCAAGGTATCCCAATACTTTTGAAGCAAAGGACATGACAAAACTGTCTCTTGTGACAAGCAAAGCGTTCTTTTGGGTACACGGGAATTTCATCTAGTCACTTTCATCATGTTGGTTTGATTTGTGTTCGCTACTTTGATAATTTGATATGTGGGTGGACCGGTGCTTAGGTGTTTTTCTTACTTGAACAAACCTCCTACTTATGATTAACCCCCTCACAAGAATCCGCAACTACGAGAAAAGTATTAAGAATAAATTCTAACCATAGCATTAAACTTTTGGATCCAATCGGTCCCTTACGGAATAGCGCATAAAATAGGGTTTAAGCTTCTATCACTCTCGCAACCCATCATCTAATAACTACTCCACAATGCATTCCCTTAGGCCCAAATATGGTGAAGTATGATGTAGTCGACTTTCACATGACACCACTAAGGGAATCACAACATACATACTATCCAAATATCAAACACATATCAAGTTCACATGATTACTTGCAACAAGATTTCTCCCGTGACCTCAAGAACAAAAGTAACTACTCACAAATGATAATCATGCTCAAGATCAGAGGGGTATTAAATAGCATAATGGATCTGAACATACAATCTTCCACCAAATAAACCATATAGTAATCAACTACAAGATGTAATCAACACTACTAGTCACCCACAAGCACCAATCTATAGTTTCGGTACAAAGATTGAACACAAGAGATGAACTAGGGTTTGAGAGGAGATGGTGCTGTTGAAGATGTTGATGGAGATTAACCTCCCCAAGATGGGAGAGTTGTTGGTGATGATGATGACGATGATTTGCACCTCCGGGAGGGAAGTTCCCCCGGCGGAATCGCTCCGCCGGAGGGCAAAAGTGCTCCTTCCCATGTTCCACCTCGAGACGGCGGTGCTTCATATGAAAGTCCTCTCCTTATTTTTTCTAGGTCAAAATGACTTATATACCAGAAGAGGGGCACTAGAGGTGGGCTGGGATGAGTACAACCCACAAGGGCGCACCTGGGGGGCCTGGCACGCCCTGGTGTCTTGTGCTCACCTGGTGGCCCCCTCCGGTAGTTATTTTCTCCAGTATTTCTTATTTATTCCATAAAGTTTCCTCGTGAAGTTTCAGCTTATTTGGAGTTGTGCAGAATAGGTAGCCTGACATAGCTTTTTCAGGTCCAGATTTCCAGGTGCCGGAATTCTCCCTCTTTGTGTGAACCTTGCATATTATGAGGGAAAATGCATTAGAATTACTCCAAAAAGCATTATTATGCATAAAAAGATTATAAATAATAGTAGGTAACATGATACAAAATGGACGTATCCAACGACACTGAGTTCAAGAACTACACCTTGGATGAGTTTCTTAGTGATGAGGGGATCAAGCACCAATATGCCGCACCCTATACCCTTCAACAAAATGGTGTGGCGAAAAGGAAGAACCAGACATTGATGGACGCGGCAAGGGCCATGATGGCGGAGTTCAAATCTCCGTACAACTTTTGGGCTGAAGCCATCAACACGGCATGGCATGCATCCAATAGGCTCTACCTTCGCAAAGGCTTGAACAAGACTCCTTATGAGATAGTTACCGGCAACAAGCCCAATTTCAAGTACTTCTAGGTGTTCGGTTGTAAGTGTTTCATTCTCAAGAAACGTGTTCGTTTGTCTAAATTCGAACCTGGAGCTCAAGAGGGCATATTTCTTGGTTATGCTACAAACTCTCATGCTTACGGTGTCCTCAACAAGTCCACCAGACTCATTAAGGAGACGTGTAACATGGAGTTTGATGAAAGTAACGGCTCCCAAGTGGAGCAAAGTAGTCTTTGTGATGTAGGTGATGAAATTCCTCCCCAAGCCATAAAGAATGGGGATTGGTCAAATACTCCCCATTGAGGAACCCCTTATGGCCGAAGGAGAAGGACAATGCTCTACTCAAGGGGAGCCATCACCGACACTGGACCCACACGCTTCCGAAGAACAAAGTGAAGGCCCTCAAACCAATGAACAAGATCAAGGGCAAGATCTACCATGTGAAGATGGTGATGCACCAAATGATACCCAAGATCAAGTTCATGGCTTCGAGCACGTTCAAGATCAAGAGCAAGCTCAAGACGGTGGCCAAGATCAAGAGCAAGCTCAAGATCAAGGACAAACTCAAGATGAGCAAGATGATCCTCAAATGCCCATCGAGGAACTTTTGGAGCGTCGTGCCGCTAAGGTGGCTTCCAAGCTCGAGCTTCAACAACATGTCATGGAGACTGTGCTTGGAAGCTTGAGAAAAGGGGTAACTACTCGCAAACAATTGTCAAACTTTTGTGAGCATCACGCGTTTGTTTCGTGTGTTGAACCCCAAAAGGTACATCAGGCGCTCGATGATGAGGATTGGCTTAAAGCTGTGCACGATGAACTCAACAACTTCGAGCGCAATCAAGTTTGGGAATCAGTGCCAAGGCCAATGGAGAAACACAATGTCATTGGGACCAAATGGATCTTCAAGAACAAGCAAGATGTGAACCACACCCTGTTGCTCATCTTGAATCTATTCGCATGTTGCTTGCATATGCATTTCTTAATGGTACTTTGAATGAGTTGGTGTATGTCAATCAACCTCCGGGATTTGAGGATCCCAAGCTCCCCACTCATGTATACAAACTCAAAAGGCGCTCTATGGCCATAAACAAGCCCCATGTGCGTGGTATGAGCACCTTACCGAGTTGTTGCAAGATTGTGGGTTTGAAATTGGGGAAATTGATCCCACTGTTTTACTAAGAGGGTCAAAGGGGATTTGTTCATATGCCAACTATATGTTGATGATATTATTTTTGGTTGTCCTAAAAAATCTTTCAATGATGACTTTGTGATGACCCACAAGTATAGGGGATCAATTGTAGCTCTTTTCGATAAGTAAGAGTGTCGAACCCAACGAGGAGCAGAAGGAAATGACAAGTAGTTTTCAGTAAGGTAATGTCTGCAAGTGCTGAAATTGTAAGCGGAGTAGTTTGATAGCAAGATAGTTTGTAACGTGCAAGTAACGATAGTAGTAATAAAAGTGCAGCAAGGTAGCCCAATCCTTCTGAGGCAAAGGACGGGCCAAAACGGTTTCTTATGATAAGCAAAGCGTTCTTGAGGGCACACGGGATTTTCATCTAGTCACTTTCATCATGTTGGTTCGATTTGTGTTCGCTACTTTGATAATTTGATATGTGGGTGGACCGGTGCTTAGGTGTTGTTCTTACCTTAACAAACCTCCTACTTATGATTAACCATCCCGCAAGCATCCGTAACTACGAGAAAAGTATTATGGATAAATTCTAACCATAGCATTAAATTTTTGGATCCAATCGGTCCCTTACGGAATAGCGCATAAACTGGGGTTTAAGCTTCTGTCACTCTCGCAACCCATCATCTAATTGCTACTCCAAAATGCATTCCCTTAGACCCAAATATGGTGAAGTGTCATGTAGTCGATGTTCACATGACACCACTAAGCGAATCACAACATACATACTATCAAAATATCGAACACATATCAAGTTCACATGATTACTTGCAACAAGATTTCTCCCGTGACCTCAAGAACAAAAGTAACTACTCACAAATGATAAACATGCTCATGATCAGAGGAGCATTAAATAGCATATTGGATCTGAACATATAATCTCCCACCAAATAAACCATATAGTAATCAACTACAAGATGTAATCAACACTACTAGTCACCCACAAGCACCAATCTATAGTTCCGGTAACAAGATTGAACACAAGAGATGAACTAGGGTTTGAGATGAAATGGTGGTGTTGAAGATGTTGATGGAGATTGCCCTCCCCAAGATGGGAGAGTTGTTGGTGATGATGATGACGATGATTTCCCCCTCCGGGAGGGAAGTTCCCCCGGCGGAATCGCTCCGCTGGAGGGCAAAAGTGCTCCTGCCCAAGTTCCGCCTCGAGACGGCGGCGCTCCATCCCGAAAGCCTTCTCCATTTTTTCTAGGTCAAAATGGCTTATATACCATATGATGGGCACCGGAGGTGGGCCGAGGAGGGCACAACCCACCAGGGCGCACCTGGGCTCCCTGGCGCGTCCACGTGGGTTGTGCCCACCTGGTGGGCCCCCTCTGGTAGTTATTTGCTCCAATAATTCTTATATATTCCATAGAAAATCCCCGTCAAGTTTCAGCTTTTTTGGAGTTGTGCAGAATAGGTGGCCTGACGTAGCTTTTCCAGGTCCAGATTTCCAGCTGCCGGAATTCTCCCTCTTGGTGTGTACCTTGCAAATTATGAGAGAAAAGGCAATAGAATTACTCCAAAAAGCATTATTATGGATAAAAGCATCATAAATAACAGTAAGAAAACATGATGCTAAATGGACGTATCAACTCCACCAAGCTTAGACCTTGCTTGTCCTCAAGCGAAAACCGAAATCGAAAATCATGTCCACATGCTATGAGAGAGAGATGTCGATAAAAACAAAATACGGACATAGAAGCATCATGTTGATGATCATAACAGCAAAAAAATTAAACATAGGACTTTTATCATAGAACTTTTATCGTATACTTCTCATGAATAAGTAATAGTTCATCACACAATCGAAGTATAAAGAAAAAACTCTATTAGAAACCAACAAACTATGTTCTCAGTCAACTTTGCAACTACAATTCATCATCTTTTCAGGAAGGGTCACGTGTCGGAGCCTTAGGCAAGTGCACATACTCAACCATCATATTGTCTTCTATGATTGCTAACACTCACCTCGTACCCATGAGCAAAACGTTTCAACCGGACACATAGGAAGATAGGGGCTTATAGTTTCGCCTCCCAGCATACTCACCTCAAGGGTGATGTCAACAATAATTAATAACTCATGCTATCTATATTCAACAGGACATATGTGCCTAGATCTTTCCTCACCACATGATGCTTGCCAAAGGAGAAAAATAAAAAGGAATGAAGGAAAACTTTGACTCTTTGCATAAAACTAAATACATAAAAGTAAAAGATAGGCCCTTCGTAGACGGAAGCAGAGGTTGCCATGCGCTTATTTGTTTGTATGCTCAATCCCTTAGTGCAAGGGAATGTCACGTTGTGTAGCCCCTTAAGATGATAACCTTTATTATGCAGTCTTTCGCTTTTATTCTTTGTCATCCAAGTTCGTACAACGCTTAATTTTCTCTTACACCAAATGATCTTACACTTTGAAGCAATTTTTATTGCCTTTTTGCACGGATGACAACTTACTTGAGGGATCTTGCTCAATCCCTAGGTAGGTATGGTGGACACTTGAAAATAAGATTTGGGTTTAAGGGTTTTTGGATGCACAAGTAGTATCTCTACTTAGTGCAGAATTTTTGGCTAGCAAAGATAGGGGACAAGCACCACATGTTGAAGGATCTATGAAAATATGACTTCTATGTGAATATAAACAAACATAAACCATTAAGTTGTCTTCCTTGTCCAACGTCAACAATTTTGGCATATAATATTTTGATGAGGGCTCACAATCACAAAAGATTTCTAGGATAGTATATTTATATGTGAATCTTCTCTTCCCTTATTAATTCTTTCATGAGTTGCATCATTGACTAATGCTATGTTTGTCAATCTCTAATAAAATTTTCTACTTATACTTTTACATATGTGGTACTATCACCTACCATAGGATTAGTATATAATCTTATTGATTTATTTCCTTTCTCTTTTTCTTTCTTATTTGTTTTCTTTTATTTGCAACATAAAAGTAAAGAAAGCAAAACCCAAACTAAACTTTATTATATAACTTGCACACGATTACAAGCATAGATCACTAAGCAAGCTCTCAAATAAGAAAGGATCGAACTAACTTTATTTCATCTAAAGCAAAAATATCGAACTAAAATAAGTAAAAACAAAAGGATAGTTGGGATGATACGATACCAGGGCACCTCCCCCAAGCTTGGCGGAAGCCAAGGGGAGTGCCCATACCCGATACTCAATTCTCTTTTGGTGGTGGAGAAGATGAAGGTGGTGATGTAGTGTTCTCGGATTTCCATGGCGATGGTGGTGGTGAGAAAGTGTAGGGTTTCCCCTTTGCTTCCTCCAGTTTCTGACGAAGAATAAAATTATCTATCCTCAACTCATCGTTATCCATCTTGAGTGTCGGTGTACAAAAGTAGGGGCTCTCCTTTTAACCCCTTTACTTGTGCACGGGCAGTCAGAGCCGCGCCCGCGGCCACACTTAACAGGGCAAAGGAGGGAAGCTGGAGGGAAACCGAAGCACAAGACAAACAAGGCAACGCCAAGACCAAGAAACACAAAAGAGCAAGAGGGCGAGGTGGACTCCCTCGACAAGACCCTTGCCGGGGCAGCCTCCGCAGCCCTGGCAAGAGCCTTGCCGGGGCAACTTGCCCGATGCAAGCAGAGCAAGCCACCCTTGAGCCCGCGGGTTCCAACACCACCAACCAACTACATTGGAACCAAGGCTCGGGAGGCACCTCTGTGGTGGCATGCAGATCTTCGTCATAATCATGAACACGCAAGATTAGATGAGGACCAGAAGACGACGACCCTCGGCGAGATCCTTGCCGAGGAGATCCGGTCTTGCCGGGGACGACCACGGTGCCACGGCAAGACCCTTGCCAAAGACACTTACGGGGCCGCGGCCAGGCCCGCGTCTGCCATGGCTCCACTGTCGTCCCCATACAGCTGCCAGCTCAACCAGCTGAGCAGGCACCTGCGTAGCGACGAGCGGCCTCCACGACCGACGCAGCAAGCACCTGCGTGGTGGCATGCAGGTCTTCGTGAAGGCTCCACCATCGCGCCAGCCCAGCAGCCAGCCAACGTGGCGCCACGACGCCTCGTCAGCTTGGATGTGTGTCGAAGCCAAGCGAGGCGGCGACAGCTGGGACATGCTTCCTTGCCGTCCCCGATAAAGCGAGAGGGGCACGTCGGCGGCGCATTAAATGTGTTTGTCCGACGGTGCCAGAGGATAGACTCATCCACTGTACACCTTTCCACCTCCTGTGTGCCACTGTGGCAGCCCCTTTTGCCTATAAAAGGAGGCCCGAGGCGACCAGGAAGAGGATTCGGATCTTTTGGGCAAGTTGCACCCCGTACCTAGCTCAAGAACACAAGAACACTCGAATACATCCACCAAAGCAGGACTAGGGTATTATGCATCCTCGCGGCCCTAACCTGGATAAACGATCCGTGTGCTTCCTGTCAGACCCGCTCTTTGCACAACCCCGCGCCCGCCAACCATAGAAGGGATCCCAACGATTCCATAGGTGTCGATTTCCCCCGACATCTTTGGCGCGCCAGGTGGGGGGCGCAGTTGTGAAAATCCGGTCTAGCAGTTAACCTAGCAGTTCTTCATCGTCATGGCTCCCAAGAAGAAGGCGGTCATGGCGATGGGTTCATCGGGAGCTGGACGGCCCGTACCGGCGCGGGCGAGCAGCGGGCCGGTCGCGGATAGAACCCGAGGCGCGACCCGCGAGCACCAACATCGCTCTGGCAGTCAGAGCCTGGCGATCAGCGTCGTTCGTGCACAACAGGATGGGCCGCACGCCGCCAAATCCAGAGACAGAGCTGCCCCCCCCCCGCAGGCAGCGCAGTGCCACCCACGGGTGGCGCAGCGACCTCCAAGACGCATACGCCAGCGCCCACAGCGCGCTCTTCCCAGGGTGTGCGCGACGAGCAGCGTCACCACACCGGTGACCTCGGGCGCCGCCGTGGGAAGAGTCATGTGCATCATTTGCGGGACGAAGGAGGCCAGCAAGCCCGCCGAAGTGGTGGCAAAAATGGCACACAACCGCCGGGCCGTGACAGAGCTCCTTCTAACGTGGTTAGAAGTCGGAGCGTGCCACGGTCCACACAACTTTTGCCGCCACCCACGCCAGCAGAAGCTTTGGCACGCGCGCAGCTGCTCCTCGACTTCCCTCCTGTTGCGGAAAAGCTCGGCGAGTGGAGAGCCACTATCCAGAGCCTCGTCGGCGTCACCAACAAAGACGAGCCACGGCCGGCGGGGCCCTCAGGCCGGCGCTCCGTCGAACCACCGCACGCCAGCGGTGGAGGGGCCGGAGGTGCTGCGGCCACTGTGCACTCTCCTCCTCCACGCCAACCACCGTGGGTGTCGATCCGTCGTGATGACGCTTGTGATAACATTTCCATAGCGTCGTCCGACCCACGGACCCAACACGACCAATGCCAAGTTCTTCGGGAGCGAGCCCATGAAGACGCTCAAACCACCATCGAGCGCCGGCGCGACACACGCCACCAGTCAGATAAGCGGGCGGGGCTCTCTATGGACCACCCAGTACCGGGAGGCTCTGGCGGCCTACCTTACGAGGTGGGCTGCCCAGCCTTTACCCGTGAGCTGCGGCAGTTCCAGTGGCCGTCCCACCGCACGTTCAAACCCAACGTCGGCGAGAAGTACAACGGCAAGACCCATCCGTCAGAGTTCCTTAGCATCTACACCATCGCGATGCAAGCCGCTGGAGCTCGTGACGACAAGGTGCTTGCCAATTACTTCCCGTTGGCCCTAAAACCCAATGTCATGTCCTGGTTGATGCACTTGCCGGTGGATTCCATTTCTTCTTGGTCGGATTTGTGCCATGAGTTCATTGGTGCCTTCACTGGAGGCCACCAAGCTCATGGCCAGGCGAGTGATTTGCATATCATTCCCCAGAAGGAAGGTGAAAACCTGCGCAAGTTCATACAGAGGATCAGCCAAGTGTAATACAACATCCCAGATGTTCATCCCGCCGCCGTGATCAGCGCATTCCATCAGAATGTGCGTAACCGCAAGATGCGTGAAGAGCTGGCAATGAAAAAGGTCAAGGATGTGGCCAAACTTTACGTTCTGGCTGATAGATGCACTCGGGCCGAAGAGGGGAGGAAGTACCCCGGCGAGGACGCCGGCGCGGAAATCGACTCTACCAACGAAGACACCGCCACCCCGACGAAGGGTCGGCGTCACAACAGGAAATGCAAGGGCAAGGCCATGCTTGCCGTCGAGGGATCCGACGACACCGGCGCTACCAAGAAGGCCAAGGCAGACGACTGTCGGTGTCAAAACCGGCGGATCTCAGGTAGGGGGTCCCGAACTATGCGTCTAGGATCGATGGTAACAGGAGACGGGGGACACGATGTTTACCCAGGTTCGGGCCCTCTCTATGGAGGTAATACCCTACTTCCTGCTTGATTGATCTTGATGAATATGAATGTTACAAGAGTTGATCTACCACGAGATCGTATTGGCTAAACCCTAGAAGTCTAGCCTATGTGAATATGGTAATGAGCCTCCCTGTCCGGACTGTCACGACCGGTTTTTTCAATAAAAATATTTATTAAAAGAGACCAATCCCTTTTACGGACCAGTAGAGAAGAATTCCTTCTCACTGGTAGACATTATCTTGGTCACAGAAGAAAAATACCAGGAGTACTGAATATAATACAAGGTTGAGCGGGGACTGCTCAACAATTTATTACATGCCCGCCAAAAAGACATAACGGCGGATAGGGTGGCATAACTACTAACTCACGATAACAACGGTGGTGGAAATATCACGGCGGAGCGGGTGATATGACTCCTGCAAACTACAGCTCTTCGAGCGTCGGGGTGAAGCTCGAGGAAGTTTATTGCGGGTGGCGGAAGCGTTTATAATACAAGTGACCAATATCCAGGATCGCACAGGACTGACTGGGATTTCTCTAGGCGTCGGACCCACTATCAAATTCTTCATCCAAGAGATCGCCTTCGTCAACATCTGGCCAAATCAACAAGCCAGGTGAGTACTATGAAAGTACTCGCAAGACAGTTCGGACATAAGATATAACAAATGTAAACATGAAGCATAAGAACAGAATAACAAGTGCGTTCAGACATAGAGACAATAATGCATGGGAAAATAACAGAGAAGTCGGGCGGTAGTCCTCCCGAAATCCCAAAATAAAATACTGGGTGCCAAACGAGGGTCTGAATGACTCCTCGAGAGGAAACTGCAAGAATAATAATGCCGCAGTCGGGCGTCGGGGCGACACCACATAAAGGGCTTATAACCAAAAAACAAAATAAGGCAGTGCGTGCCACAGTCGAACGTCTGAGCGACATCACATAAAGGGCTTATATTGAAAGTAAGGGACAAACATGCCACAGTCGGACGTCTGAGCGACATCACATAAAGGGCTTATATTGAAAGTAAGAGACAAACATGCCACAGTCGGACGTCTGAGCGACATCACATAAAGGGCTTATATTCATAACTTAGTAGCTCATGAATTTTAAATCATATCAAGAGAGTAATCAGGCATGAGACAAACAACAGGGTTAGTCCATCCACAGGAATAATGTTTAGCCAACATTACTACTCTAACTCACTTACCGGGAAGAAGAATATATCACGAGGTTATGACATAGACATGGATACGCTGACCACGATACTTGACCTTGGATACGATGACTCGGAAGGATTTGACTCTGCAGAGTTTGTACTTTAACCACAGCCAACGGATTTCAGTAGTCACGGGGACTAGTTCCGTTTACGGTGTTTTGGAAGAAACACATCTAACCAGTACACACCCATTCAACAATCCGAAGCCAGGAATCACCCTCGGCAACGTTCAAGAAAAACCTTGAGACGGGGAGGCTACAACCTCGCGTAGCATGGGATCAAATTTCTATACGCGCGCTCTAAGGGGTGCCCCCCTCTCGGTCCCAACCGGAAACACCCATGCCCCCTGACCGGATGACTGGCTTTAATCCAGGGCCATGGAACCATCATCCCGGCCTCTCTGTTTGGTGTGTACACGGAAAGAGGTTACCAACTTACTAAACCGCATTCTGGCAGAAAACAAGTGGTAGCACGGAAGGGGGAAGAACGATAACGTGACTCCGTCCACGTTAGCGTCGGAAATTGTCGGATGACGCAAGGCTGGCACGCTACAACAGTACCACCTTGCTGCCCTTCATGTCACCACATGACTAGGCCATCTCTCATCAGAGATCACAGTGACTTTGGAACACACGGGTAGTTGCCTCGCAAGCAACGAGGTACTCACCGATACTCATATGCCACGCACAACCTCTTACGCAAACATGCAAAACACCTATCATATCAAAGGTTCAAACATGCTTGCCTGGTTCGGAGAAGTCGGAGTCTAGCTCGGCGAAGTTCGCAGCTCCGTCACCTCTTCCGGAACCTACGGTATAGCGAAAAAGTATACTAACGTGAAAACCAACGCGTGCATAAAAGTTGTTCCAAAGTTTTTCCAAATAAATCCCATAAAAAACTAGACAAAATTATAAGATTGTCAGAAAAAGAATCACTCAAAAATCACTTTTTATTAAAAAGTTATAAGGGTTTCTGTCCAGGGACTCATCTGTAATGAAACAGAGAAGTTCCAGGGGCTTAACTGAGAAAACAGAAAACGGTTCGAATAGAAACGCGCCAGCCCACAGAGAAAACGTACTCTGCCCGAAGGCGCCAACAGAAAACGCTTCGGGGTGAAATAAGAGAGGCTGACGTGGGGGGTCCACATGTCAGGTTTGAAAACCTCGCCGGCGCCCGAAGGCTGCGGAGGTCGCCGGCGTCGAACCACGGCGAGTCAGGGAGATCGGAGTGTACCAAGAGTATCAGCGTGCCCTTCCGCGTCGGTGGGTGGTGGACTTGGGCGTCGGGGAGCACCGCGTCGACGGCGACACTTTCTCCGGCGGACGGCGGCTCGGGCGATGGTGGGGAACTCCGATGGTGTGCTGCAAACTTCGAATTGAAGTGCGGGTCAGAAGGAGGGATGTACTAGAGAGCTACTGGCAAGAGATGGGAGGCAGTGGTGCACGCACGGGAGCGAATCGAGCTGGATCCCGTGGCGGGTCGCGGCGGCCGGAGTCGAGGAAGGAGACTCCCTCGGGGCTCTTCCAGTGGCTAGGCAGGGTCTTGGTGGAGTGCAGAGGCGGTGTGGGTACTAGCTGGAGCTCGGGGCCTCTATTTATAGGCGGCTCGAGGGGGTGGCCGTGAACGGGGTTGCTCCGGCGAGCAATTACGGCGAGGCGGTGGCTTGGCAGGGAGTTTAGGTGGCCAGGCAGCATCAGTGAGGTGTACTGGTGCCGTTCCCCCGCTAATCCCGGTCGGTCTTGGCGTAATGGCGCCAGCCCACGGTGGGGTGGCCGCACGGGCACGACGGCGGCAGAGAGCGCGCTCCGCGCCCAGCGGTTCACGACGAGGGTGGCAGCGCGCACTGGGGAGTGGAAGACCACGCGACGATCTCCGGTGGCTTGGGCGGCGCTGGGTGGCGCCGTCTGCGCTGCGCCTCTCCATGGCGGCCGCAAGGCCGCCGCTGGCATCGGTCACGGGGCGGCGCACCTCCTCCAGCTCGTCGCCGACGCCCGCAAGCATCCAGGCGCTCGTGCGGTGCAGAGGACAAGGGGGAGGAGACAGGAAACACGGCCACGCCGAGGCACTGGCGTGATCGACTACGGACGCTGAAGAAACGACAGCAACACTGAACTGTTCTCTGAATTTGACTGAACTTGATTTTGACAATGCTCTGCAGGTGTTCGACAGAATGATTTGGCAAGGAGAAAAAATTTCCTGGGGCTGGGACTTGGTGAGGTGACCTCTCAATGCACCCAGGGGCTGCCTGATTTTTCTCAGAATTTTTGGAGAGGGATTTGAATGAATTTCATCAAATTTGGCAAAACTGGTCCAAACTTGCAGCAAGTATAGTTTGAAAAATTTGAACAGAAGACCAGTGGATCTTCATGGATCTTGGTTGAGGGTTCAAAGGACTAGGAAGGGAAATTGGTTTGGGGGCAAAATTCAAAACAGAAAGGGTAGCTCCTTTGTAAATCTCCAGGAGCTAGAACAGAAGGCAGAAATTGTTTTGATAAGATTTAAATGGAAAAATAAATATATGGGGAGGTTCAACTTGCTGGATTTGATGCAAATCATGATCCAAAGATGAGGAAAGGTTTATGAGGGTGGATTTGCACTAAGGTCATGGCAAGAGAGAATTGTTGAAAGGGGCAAGGAATCATTCCAAAAGCCATAGGGCATTTTCAAAGGAGTTTTCAAAAGGCATTTTTCCCAAGTGAAAAGCATTTTGGTTTGAGTCCAAAATAAAAAGAAAGAACCTCCAAGACCAATCATCAAGTATTGGGTGAATCCAAATAAAACCCTTGCCATAAAAAAAATAAAAAATAATATTTTGAAAGGGAGGGTTCCTTTGAAGAAAAATTTAAAACACCTCCCTCAAGTCAATTAATTTTTTTGAAAAGGCCAAATAAAATTTTGGGTGTCACACGGACTACGCTCTCCGGTTTATATAGACACCGGAGAGATCTAGGGTTACATGGAGTCGGTTACATCAGAGGGAATCTGCATAGTCGGTCGCCAAGCTTGCCTTCCACGCCAAGTAGAGTCCAATCCGGACACGGGTACAGTCTTCGGTCTTCATGTCTTCACAGCCCATCAGTCCGGCCCACGGATAATAGGCCGGACGCCCGAGGACCCCTTAGTCTAGGACTCCCTCAGTAGCCCCTGAACCTGGCTTCAATGACGAGGAGTCCGGCACGCAGATTTTATCTTCGGCATTGCAAGGCGGGTTCCCTCCTTCCGAACTCTGGAATAGTCTTCGGAAGTAGCAACTATACCCGGACCTGTGTATGTAATTGGGGAGAACACAATATTCCACGAGTCCAATCTGCTGACAACTGTTTATGACATCATATCACACCTGCCTAGTTATTATTTCGAACCGTTGGCCAGCCCGTCGCACCACGTCTCGGGACGCGGTTTTACTGGCACGTCTTGTCAAAGTAGAGATCGTGTCCCCTTATTCATGGGATTTTTATTAATGCAATCGTGGGTAACCCAACCGTCCCCTGGGTACAACTCTTTGGGGATAGGCAAGCTTTGAGACCCAGGAGGAGACGCTCAGTATTCGGGCTCTTTATATAGAGACCCAGTCTCGTCTTTTTCTTTTTGTGCTGGCTTCTTCGTCAACCCCAGCCACCCCGAGTTCTAGCCCTCGGGTTCCAATCACCCCTAGCCCCAATCATGTCCGGGTCCAGCCGTCTAGGCTGGTGGGTGGCCTCTTCTGTCACGGAGGAGGATATTGCGAAGCTCCACGCGGTGAGGTATCTGACCCCAGAAATCCTTCATCGGCTTCCCGCAAAGGGGCAGGTTATTTCCACCCCCGAATCTGGCGAGAGGGTAGTATTTGTGTCCCACTTCCTCCATGGGTTAGGGTTCGCGCTTAACCCCTTCATCCGGGGGCTCATGTTCTACTACGGGCTAGATTTTCACGATCTGGCCCCGGACTCTGTTCTTCTCATCTCGACATTTATCGTCACGTGTGAGGCCTTCCTCCGGACTCCTCCGTACTTTGGTATGTGGCTCAAGACCTTTGACGTGAGGCCGCAGGGGGTAGAGGAGGAGCAGTCAGAGTGCGGCAGCGTCATAATAGGCAAGCTTGCCAGTGCGGTTTGGTTTGAAGGATCTTTCGCCGAGTTCTCCGACCTATGGCATCAGCGGTGGTTTTATATCAATGAGCCGCGTGGCTCCAGGTGGGCGGCTATGCCTGCGTTCCGACCCGGCCCTCCAGTTCAGCTTGCTTCATGGATCAATAAGGGATTGGACTGGGGATCCGTCAATGAAGTGCAGACTTTGCAAAGTCGCATCCAAAGCCTTACCGAGAAGGGCATCGATCTTGTGAATGTTGTTCAAGTAATGCTAGTCCGCCAAACCCTGCCGTGTCAGCGGCGGCCTCTCAGTATGTGGGAGTTTAATCCAGAAGGGCGGCGGACTCTTCAGCACTTCTTCGGCACCACGCACGAAGGAATGTGGAAATTATATTTCGGGGAGCGAGAGCAATGGCCGGACACCACCGAAGATGTTGGCCTCGACTGCAATCATCCGGAGACTTCGGTAAGTATTCAATCTCTGCATACCCTCTATTCGAGTATCTCTTGGTAAGATGTTGAACAATCCATCCCTTCACAGGACTGGATAAAGAAAGCGGTGTTGATCTGGTGTCCGGCGCCCCTTCCCGAAGACTCTGCGAACGCCCTGCTAACGAGGATGCTGGCTCCGACACCGTACTTGGTGTCTGCGGAGGAGAGCAAGAACAGAGAGGCAGAGGTGGTCTCCGCCCCAAGGATAAGTTAGACGTTGTGTTCGGGGAAAACGAAACCCTCCTGCCCGAGGGCGAAGGTGCGGAGGAAGGCCTCCATGGCAAGAAAAGGGCCACTTCTGAAGATCAGGAGGGGAAACCTTCCAAGAAAGGGAAAACGCCATTGACGGGAGGCTTGGGCTGGGCAAGCGATGTTGACGTAGAGCTTTATGATGAGGGCAAACCTCCGGCCAAACTGTAAGTGCAGCAGGGTACTTTAATCATACCTCGTTCCTTTCTTATTACTGAAGTAATCCTCCGACATACGTACGTCCTCGCAGGTTAACGCCTAGTGTTTCTCAATCGTCCTCCTCCTCGAGAGACCTTCTTCCAGAGATGATGGAGAGCAACACGCCTTCTCCGGCCTCCCCGCCCAATAGGGCAGATGATTCCGAGGTATCGTCCCGTGGGGCTCCTCCCGATCGACAAGTAGTGCAGGAAACGAAGAAGGCATTACCCAAAGGTGGTGCCTCTGTTACTCAGGGTTCGGGAATCAAGCATGACGGCCCCGAATTATCTGGTTTACAGCCAGAGACGATTCTGGAGGCGAGTGGGCAGATTCCTTCAAAGGAATGCCGTACTCCGGCGGCAGTTTCCGAAGACCCAGAAACGCCGGGAATGCTGACGGACATGCTGCGACAAGCGTCCGTTTCGAAGGAACACCATGCCTTGATGGTTACGGTGGTCGAAAAGGTTCTATCCGCAAAGAGCGGGTTGAACGAGGCCTTCACGAGCCTCCTAAGGGGTTTTGAGGTTTGTGATGTAATTTTGCCAATGGTATTTTATTGACAGAATGCGCCTGTTGTATATGCAGTAGCCCCTGAGACTCGGATTGCCTTTCAAAGGAAGCGATCGGAGGATCGAAAAGATATGTTCAGGTACTAACCTTGATTTTACTTGGAATACAGGCTGCCTCGCCTCCTGCGGCTACTCGAAATACGGAAGTGGCCGAACTGCAGCGAAAGCTGGATATTGTGGACGATGACATTGCATTGATCAACGGGCGTCTTGACGACTCGCAAGGTATATCTTTCGAGCATTCCTTACACCAATGTGCTTGTAATTGAAGCCTGACTCTAGAAAGAGTTTTATATGAAATGTGCATGAATGCAGATGGTGTTGCCGCCGTGGAGGCCCTTCGGGCGGAGCTAGCCCGGGCCAAGGAGCAGGCCCAGTTTAGTAATGCGGCTGCCGATAAGGCATCGGCTGAGTTGAAAGCCGAACAAGCTGCATGGCGCCAAGACAAGGAGAAGATGTCCACCATGGCGCACGAATTAGAGAATGCGGCTAGCCGCTGTAAACTTCTTCAGAAGGAAAATGAAGCCAAAGCGGCTGAACATGACAAGGCCTTACGAGAGGCGAGAGAAGCGCGGTCTGAATCCAGATCGGCCCGTGAGGAGATCCGGCAAGCTGGGGAGATTGCGGCTGGCAAGCCCTTTTTGCTACAGACTAAGTTCGGCGATTCGAACTATGCTCAGCTTAACCAAGTATGGAGTTCTCCGGACAAATTTTTGGACTTACCGAAGAGTTCTTCCGATGCGGCCCAGTTTTACCATGCATAAGAGGGGTATGTAACGGAGAAGCTTTTCTGGTCACAATTCGGCGCGTCGAAGCGCCCTCTGTTGCTGAATGAATAGATGTCCCAGTGGGCCGAGCTTCATAGGATATCCGGCGACGCCATGAAGAACGTCATAATCCGGTTGTGGCCAAGTGAGTCTATTCCGAGTAGTTATTTTGGCCTAGTGCGGCGGCTTGTTGACGCGGTGCCACATATCGATGCTGTGAAGCGGTCGGCATGCATTGAGGGTGCACGGATGGCCTTTGCCCGAGTCAAAACATTTTGGGGAAAGATGAAGGCCATCGATGTTGCGGCGAGCAGTCCACCCAAGGGCAAGGACCGTTGTGAGCCGGAGTACTATTTTGAAGACGTCTTAGAGGCCACCCGCTTGATAGAGGGTCAATGCTCGAAAGACATAATGTTCGAGTGATGTGTATAATGGTTGTAACAGACAACTTTATAGTTAATCTATTTTTATGTTTTGCTCAAGAGCTTGTGTTCCTCCTGTACGGCCATTTTAATGTGATCTGAAAGTTTTCCAGTCATCGGCTTCAGCCCCCTCGTAGGAAGTACGAGGGTGTTCAGAAAAGCATTTAATCACTCTTTATCCAACGTCTTGGTCCGTGAAGGAGGTGATAATGCGGCGAACCAGACAATCGGACTATAGGGCGTTAACACCTTCACTTAGCCATAGGAGTTTTATGGTGGGGCTACGACATAGCCCCTGGTATGTATACAGCACATTATAATATAGTGCTTACATATGTTGATATGAAAAAGATCCCTCGTATGACACGGAGAATCACTAAAGATTCAAATAAGTCGTCAAGTGGTTGACCAGCTCTCGCTGCATCATGACAGCCACTTTTCGGCTTTCTCTACTGAGGTGCTCATCCGGTCTAGGCCAGGGCACAATTGCAGTACTTCTCCCTTTACTACCCTAGCTGATAGAACGGAATGTAGGGTAGCAAGCACAGGAGTCGGGCAACCCAACCATTGACCCAAGACAATGATTCGGAGCTGATGCATATAAGGCCAAACTTGCGACGCCGAAGTGCGCTTTAGAGCTGTTCAGACTTTTACTGGCAACTCATTTGTTCCCATACCGAGCCCCTGACAGGTTATGCCGAGGTGCATCTGTAAAGCAGCCGCTAAGGCCGTACTCATTGTTGAAAGAGTATGGAAGATTAGTTCGGATAAAATTTTACTGGAAATAGAGCAATATGCCAATGATAAATTCATATAAAAAACCACGAACCCCGCTATTTGACATGCTCGGGGTCGGGAACGGAGGAAACAAGGCATAGTACAGGCTCGAAATAAAGAGTGCGGTCTTTAAAAAGTTGTTTTGGACCTCCTGTCGCACGTCTGCGCCGCCCGTCCTCGGGGAGGGTAATCCTTAACGGAAGTGGCCCCTTTAGGTGAGTGTACGGATCCGAACTCCGAGAGAGTCCGTTGTAGATACTGTCTTTTTCGTCACCTGTTTTTATGAGATAATAGTGAAAAAAGAAAAAGGAACACAGATAAAAAACGTTACGGGAGTGCTTGTAGGGCCGTCCGTATTGTGCTTCCGCCAATGCCCATGGTATCTTGAGTGCGTAGTGATACAAGCGCGGTGTAAATCTTGCTTGTACATGAGGTGGGTGGCGGAAGCCGAACTGCTATTTCCGTTCTGGGAGTGGTCGAACTTTGGAGGGAAACTATTTCTGGCCCCTGGTGTTTGGCTGGTGAGCCGGTCTGTCGTCTTTATCGCGTGGTGGCCTCCTCCCCTTGTGTTCGGCATTGAGCTTGCCTGCCTCCTTGAAGACCCAACAGTTTCTGTTGGTATGATTAGCTGGCTTATCAGATTGGCCGTGGATCTGGCAAGGTCGGTCCAATATCCTGTCAAGGGTGGATGGTCCATCTTTGTTTGCCTTCGCGTGATGGTCGGGGTTTGGATTGTTAAATCCGGCGTTGACCGCTATGTCACGTGATCTTTCATTGTCATTGTGACTATTGTGTTCAGTTCATCGTGGCTTGCCGTTGCCGTCTCGGATTTCGGAAGTGCCCGGGTCGCTGGCGTTGTTGCTTTTATGAGCGAGCCAGTTGTCTTCTCCCGCACAAAAGCGAGTCATTAGAGCAGGGAGGGCTGTCATGGATTTGGGTCCTTCCTGACCGAGGTGACGTGTTAGCCATTCATCCGAGACGCTATGTTTGAAGGCCGCGAGGGCTTCCGCGTCTGGACAGTCGACGATTTGGTTCTTTTTGACTAAGAACCTGGTCCAGAGCTCCCTGGCTGATTCGCCGGGATGCTGGACAATATGACTTAAGTCATCGGCATCTAGTGGCCGGACATACGTTCGTTGGAAGTTGTCTCGAAAGGCGTCTTCCAAATCTTCCCAGTTGCCAATAGAATTTTCTGGCAAACTGTTTAGCCAGTACCGAGCTAGCCCTTTGAGCTTGAGAGGTAGGTATTTAACGGCATGAAGGTCGTCTCCGTGAGCCATGTGGATATGGAGGAGGTAATCTTCAATCCATACCGCGGGATCTGTTGTTCCATCGTATGACTCGATGTTAATGGGTTTAAACCCGTCTGGAAATTCATGCTCCATTACCTCGTTAGTGAAGCAGAGATGGTTTGCGGCTCCTCTATGTTGGGCCACACTATGAAGCACCTCCGGCGGACTCCGTTTATGGTGTTCGGACCGGGCGTGGTCGGCTCTGTTATGTCCGAATAGGTAACCCTCATCACCGGTCGTGGCATGTCCCCGCGATCTGTATATCGATTTTGTGTGTCCTATTCTACCCTCCAGGTCTTGTTCGATGTCGCGAGTATTCGCCCGAGCTGTTTTGTTCTTGTGTTGACGGCTGGATGGGTTGGTATGGTGCTCTGCTTGGGCTGCTGATTTATCCGGACCGAACTGCGGTCGGCCTACCGCATCATTTGATGGTGGTGTGGGCTCCAACACCCTGCCATCGTATTGAGGGAGCCACCTATACTTGGGGTGGCCTTTGTCTGGGCCGCTAAGGCCGTATTCTTCGGCGGCCAGGACCTCGGTCCATCTATCATTGAGCAAATCTTGGCTTGCTTGAAGCTCCGGCTGCTTCTTCCTTAGGCTCCTTGCTGTGGCTATGAGCCAGCATTTAAAGGGCTCCTGCTTGAGAGGTTCCTCAGGCACGATAAAATCCTCGTTGCCAAGGCTCTCCTCATCCTCGGAGAGTGGGAGATAATTACTCTCCTCCGAGTCTCCATATGTGGCCTGTCCATCAAGGCTGTCTTGCCCGCTTTCCTGTTTCTCCTGTTCGAATTCTACCTCAACAGGGTCTTCATTGTCCGGAGTGTTGTCTTCTCTCGTGCTAGCAGTGTTTTCTCTTGGGCGATGTGACTTAGAGCGGCGCCATGGGCGCCGGTGTTCGGACTGTGTACCAGGAGGTTTATCCTCGACTGGATCCTCCTTGTCATCGTCGAGAGCGTCGTCAGGTGTACCTATCATACACACGTCATATCAGGAAGTGGCCATCCCGTGTCTAGCGGGTAGTAAGCTCTGGCCTTGCCCCTCATCGTCGTCCATACCGTCGATGTCTTCGGAGTGGGGGTCAGGTGTGTTGGTTGGGTCTTCAACGGTGGCTATGAAGTGGGTGGCGGGTGGGAAGCAAAATTCTCCATCATCCGCCATAAGTTTGAACCGAACATAGTTCGGCGATGAGTCATCTGCCCGGGATAGGTTTTTTAATGAGTTTAGTAGGTCGCCCATGGGCGAGTGTTGGAAGACATCCGCGGAGCTCAACTTGAAGATCGATAACCGATCGAGTTCGGTATCCGCGGCCTCGTAGGTTTCGGAACTCGACACCGGAGACGAGTCCGGGGTTTCGTTGATGCAGATACCGTATGAAGCGGAATCTGCACGCGGCTCCAACGCCGCAGAATCGGTAGCCCCCATGATGGGGTTGAGCTTCCCATCTTCGGATGACTTGATCTGCTCCGGATCTAAGGCCAGAGTTGCTATAGGAGCTACCTCTTGGGTGCGGCCCGATGACAGGTTTAAGCCATGTTCATCGGGGCGACAAGGAGCGATTGCCGTGGTCTCGAATCCGTCGAAGATCAGGTCTCCACAGATGTCTGCAACGTAGTTCAAGCTTCCGAATCTGGCCTGATGGCCAGGGGCGTAGCTGTCGATCTGCTCCAGATGGCCAAGCGAGTTGGCCCGCAGTACGAAGCCACCGAATACTAAGATCTGTCCGGGGAGAAAGGTTTCTCCCTAGACAATGTCACTACTGACGATAGAAGGGGCTATCGAGCCCTTTGCCGACGGCACAGTGCAACTCTCAATGAAAGCACCAATGTCGGTGTCAAAACCAGCGGATCTCGGGTAGGGGGTCCCGAATTGTGCGTCTAGGATCAATGGTAACAGGAGACGGGGGACACGATGTTTACACAGGTTCGGGCCCTCTCTATGGAGGTAATACCCTACTTCCTGCTTGATTGATCTTGATGAATATGAGTGTTACAAGAGTTGATCTACCACGATATCGTAATGGCTAAACCCTAGAAGTCTAGCCTATGTGAATATGGTAATGAGCCTCCCTATCCGGACTACGCTCTCCGGTTTATATAGACACCGGAGAGATCTATGGTTACATGGAGTCGGTTACATCAGAGGGAATCTGCATAGTCGGTCGCCAAGCTTGCCTTCCATGCCAAGTAGAGTCCAATCCGGACACGGGTACAGTCTTCGGTCTTCATGTCTTCACAGCCCATCAGTCCGGCCCACGGATAACAGGCCGGACGCCCGAGGACCCCTTAGTCTAGGACTCCCTCAACGACCTCGGCAAGGAGATTGCCGGGTGCGCCACTTGCCGGGCCTTGGCGGCTGTCGATAAGCTAGGAGGCTCCGACAAGCAGTACTGCAAGATCCAACGCACCAAGGGCCACGACCTCCAGAACTACCGACAAGTCGAGCTACTTGCTGAAAAGAAAAATGCCGAGTATGAGAGGCGGGACAAGGAGAAGGGTCAGGATGGTGCCGATGGATCTGTCAAGAAGCATGGCGGCCAAGGAGGCCGCCGCGGCAAGGATAACCAACAAGAGAGGCCTGCTCGGGGCCGCGACAAGAAGCAGGAAGATGACGATCATGACGAGGACGACGAGTCCGGCGAGCATGAGTTTCAGAAGGTACGGAGGCCATGTGCGTCGATGGTGGCGCCTCGCTGCATACTTCTCACCGCCAGCTCAAGCAGTGGGCACGTGAGATCACAGCAGTAGAGCCATCGTTCGACGCTCAGAAGCCGCTGAAGTGGTCTAGCACGCCCATCATCTTTGACGCCGAGGATCACCCTGATCGCACAACTGCGGTCGGGTGTTTGCCATTGTTAGTTTCACCAATGATATGCAACCTCAAGGTGAACAAGATGTTGGTTGATGGCGGGGCCAGTCTGTACTTGATCTCACCCGTTGTGATCAAAAGGCTGCAAATTCCTGATGGAGACCTCGAGGAGACGGGCACGTTTCAAGGGGTCAACCCGGGAAGGAGCCAGCCGAAGGGGAAGGTCATGTTGCCTGTGACTTTTGGAGGCGAGTTGAACTACAGGACGGAAAGGATTGTTGTCGATGTAGCCGAGATTCCCTTGCCCTACAATGGGATCCTCGGCCGCCTGGCAATAGCCAAGTTCATGGCGGCGTCACATTACGCCTACAACACGCTGAAGATGCCTGGGCCGATGACCATCATCACCGTCCCCTGCGACAAGAAGGATGCGCTGATCTGCACCGACCTACTCTACCAGGAAGCAGTTGCAGCAGTTGCAGTAGCTGCCGCCAAGGCGCTTGCTCATGCCGCTGAAGCCCCGGGAAGGAAGAAGAAGACCGGCAAGACCTCTCGCACCCACTCCGGCAAGCACACCTCTTCGGAGTGTTGTGCTACCGTCGAGGACGTGCCAGAGAGCTCCACTGGCAAGAGCAAGAAATCCAGAGCTGCACCACCAGAGACCAAGAAGGTGTCCGTCAAGGAGGATGGCACAGGAGGGGCTTTCACCATAAGCTCCACCCTCGACAGCAAATAGGAAAGCGCGCTCGTCAGTTTCCTGCGGGCGAATGTCGATGTGTTTGCATGGCAAGCATCTGACATCCCCGGCGTTCCCAGGGAACTGATTGAGCACCATCTTGCTGTCTGCCCCCATGCGCGACCCGTCAAGCAGAACATCAGGAAGCAAGCTTTGGAACGGCAGGAGTTCATCACAGAGGAGATCAGGAAGTTGGAAGCAGCAGGCTTGGTGAGAGGAGTACTCCATCCGACGTGGTTGGCCAATCCGGTGGTGGTGCGCAAGGCAAATGGGAAGTGGAGGCTGTGTATTGACTACACAGATATAAATAAGGCTTGTCCCAAGGACCCTTTCCCGTTGCCGCGCATCGACCAGATTGTTGACTCCACGGCCGGGTGTGATCTGTTGTCATTCCTCGACGCCTCCTCAGGATACCACCAGATCTTCATGACAAGGGAAGACGAAGAAAAGACAGCATTCATCACCCATGTGGTACGTATTGCTTTTTACGGATGCCTTTCGGGTTGAAGAGTGCTGGCTCAATGTTTGCAAGAGCAGTCCAAATTGGTTTTGAGCCCCAGCTACATAGAAATATGGAAGCATATATGGATGACATAGTGGTCAAGACCAAGTACAGGGCAACACTTGTACAAGATCTGGAGGAGACGTTTGCAAATTTGCGCAAGATCAACCTCAAGTTGAACCCTGAGAAGTGTGTCTTCGGAGTTCCATCCGGCAAACTTCTCGGGTTCTTTGTGTCACAGCGTGTGATCGAGGCAAACCCAGACAAGATCAAGGCTATCAAGCAGATTGAGGCGCCCAAGTGGATCAAGGATGTGCGTCGGCTCACTTGCTGCGTTGCCGCCATGAGCCGATTCATCTCCAAGTCTGCTGAGCGTGCCCTTCCCTTTTAAAATCTTGAAAAAGGCGGGCCCAATGAAGTTGACCCCGGAGGCCGAAGCGGCACTGCAGGACCTGAAGACATACCTCTCCTCTACACCAGTACTGGTTGCGACTAAACCACAAGAGCCATTGCTACTGTATCTGGCGGCGACGAATCAATTGGTCAGTGCCGCGCTAGTGGCGCAGAGGGAGGTCGACGAAGAGGCAGTGGCAACGGCAGGACCGGCGGACGGCGAGCCAGAGATTCCCCCGGAAGGGCCTGGCACTGGCAAGGCAAGGCCCCCGGCAGAGTCTGACGCCATCGGGACGGGGCCCGCGCAGCCAAATGAAGTGGTGCAGAAGAAGAAGATGATGCAGCACCCGGTTTACTTTGTCAGCTCCCACTTGCAGGGGCTAGGTCAAGGTACTCCGGTGTGCAAAAATTGCTCTTCGGCCTCCTTATGGCCTCGAGGAAGCTGCGGCATTACTTCCAAGCACATGAAATCACTGTCGTTACCCGCCTCCCGTTGCAATGGATACTGCATAACCCAGACGCAACCGGGAGGATCGTGGAGTGGGCCTTGGAACTGTCGAGCTTTGGTTTGAAGTTTGAAAGTACTTCGACAATCCAGAGCAGAGTCCTGGCGGAGTTCATTGCGGAATGGACCTCAACGCCCGACGAAGAGATCTAGGAGACCACTCTCCCCGGCAAGGAAGCAAGTCGCAACTGGATCATGTACTTTGACGGGGCTTTCTCGCTGCAAGGCGTCGGTGCTGGTGTGCGGCTAGTCGCACCCACCGGAGAGCACCTCAAGTATGTAATCCAGATGCACTTTCCCAGGGAGATGTCCACAAACAACACCGCTGAATATGAGGGGTTGCTTGCCGGTCTCAGGATCGCGGCAGACCTCCGGATTAAGAAGCTCATTGTCAGGGGTGATTCACAGCTTCTCGTCAGGCAAGTCAACAAAGATTATCAGAGCTCGTTGATGGAGGTCTACGTAGATGAGGTGAGGAAGCTGGAAGAGCGCTTCGACAATATACAAGTGGAGCACGTTCCCTGAGTGGAGAACGACATCGCTGATTACCTATCGAAGCGCGTTGCATTCAAGCTACCTATGGAACCAGGTACTTTTGTGCTTCGGTTAACTCAACCATCCGTTGAACCATCAACAGAGCAGAACAAGCGAAGGAAATCAGGCTCCGGCAAGTACTTTCCCGCCGAGCCCCCTGGTGCCGCCAGCAAGGATGTTGCCGTGGGAACTGAGCCCGCCAAGGGGCAACTGACTCCGGCAGCGCGTCAAGCCCTGGCCATAGAGGCGGTCGCTCCCATGGCAGAAGAAATGCCTTTAGTCCTTGCCGTCGAGCCCCAGGCTCCGGCATGGGCACAGCATACCGTCTGATTCCTCCAAACAGGGGAGCTTCCTGAGGAGCAGGAAGAAGTGGGAAAGTAGCCCGTCGGTCTGCTATGTATCAGTTCGTCGATGACGTCCTATACAGGAAAAGGCCGAACGGTGTGAAATTGAAGTGCATCCCCCGGGAGGAAGGACTGGAGCTGTTGGCGGAGATACACGGAGGCATATGTGGCTCCCACATAGGGTCAAGGGCCCTTGCTGGCAAGGCGTTCCGGCAAGGTTTCTTCTGGCTCACTGCCCTCCAGGATGCAACGGCACTAGTAACCAAGTGTGAAGCGTGTCAGTTCCATTCGAAGAAGCTTCATCAGCCAGCTCAAGCCCTTCAAACAATTCCTCTCTCCTGGCCATTTTTGGTCTGGGGCTCGACATACTGGGCCCTTTCCCCCGCGCTGTCGGGGGCTTTGAGTACTTTTACATTGCGATCGACAAGTTCACAAAGTGGCCGGAGGTGGAGGCAGTGAGAAAGGTTACAGCACAGTCAGCCGTCAAGTTCTTCAAGGGGCTAGTCTACCGTTCTGGTGTGCCAAACAGGGTCATTACCGACAACGGCACGCAGTTCACAAGCCACAGCTTCATGCAATACATCCAGGACCTCGGCAGCAAGGTCTGTTTCGCTTCCATGGCACACCCACAGAGCAACGGCCAGGCGGAGAGGGAAAATGCTGAAGTACTGCGAGGCCTGAGAACAAAGACTTTTGACAAGCTGCACAAGAGTGGAAGGCGCTGGATTGATGAGTTGCCGGCGGTTCTTTGGTCGATCAGAACAACACCAAATCGAGCACCCGGCTACACCCTTTGCCCTGGTATACGGGGTAGAAGTAGTTCTCCCCACGGAACTCACATACGGGTCACCTCGAGTGCTCGCTTATGACGAGCTTGAGCAAGAGCAATTGCGGCAAGATGATGCAACGCTCCTTGAGGAACATCGTCTTCAGGCGGCTGTGAGAGCAGCGCGCTACCAGCAAGCCTTGTGCCACTACCATAGCCGCAAGGTTCATGCCCGAAGCTTTGAGGAAGGCGACCTTGTTCTTCGGCGCGTTCAATCGGCCAAGAATTCCAACAAGTTGACGCCAAAGTGGGAAGGCCCTTATCGGGTAATACGAGTCACCAGGCCCGGCGCAGTCCGCCTGGAGACCGAAGATGCTATTCCAGTGAGCAACTCCTGGAATATTGAACATCTTCGCAAGTTTTACCCATAAGGCGCGGTTGCCGGCCCCCCCGGCAAACCACCTTTTGTGCAAGCCTTGTCGGCAAGGCATGTAACCCTCTGTACATAGCCAGGCACAGACCCTGAGCATAAATAAATGAAGCGCTGGCGCCCTAAGTTTTAGCATGCATGCTAGGTTCAGTCCCTCCCTCGGTTAGGGTTGATAGTGCTTCGGGGCGACTAACCCCTAGCATAGAGGTCGAGTGTGCATTCCTCTATTCCTTTCCATCCTCTTTGGTTCGCAGGGTACATGGATGTTTCTGCTGAGCTGTTTGGAGGAAAGAGAATGAGCTGGTGCTCAGGCCTCGGCAAGCCAAGGTTGCCGGGGGCTGCAGATACAAGAATCCAACCACGGCAAGCCAAAGCTGCCGGGGGCTGCAGATTCAGATAAGTCTTTCATCCTCTGTTGTGCATTTTCATATGGAGTTGGGGCATATGAAACCTCGTTTTGCTCCTGGACCACCGTGCTCCCCCTTTTTCCTATACACAAGTCCCTGGGTCGGAACCGGGTCGTAGCCGCTGTGGCAAGGAAATAAACGAGGGGCCTAACTCTACTTCGCCTCTGCCTCCGCCAAGAGCGTGAGAATGGTCGGCTGAAGAAAGGGGACGGCAAGGCCTGTTGCAGGGCGTCAATGTTTATCTTAAAAATAACAAGGATTCACTCCGTGGCATGGGCCTCGCTCACGCACAAAGAACCCGGCAAGCACCCTTTTTCATTAAAAACGTCCCATACAGGTACAGTTCATACGGGATGAAAAACATGAGCAAGGGGATTACAAATTTTAAATCTAACAAGTGCCCGCAGGCTTACAAACTAAAAAGAGATAAGGTGCTCGTAATCCCTTTCTTGTCCCTCTCCTCAGAAGGTGGACCAAGATAGCGGGAGGGCAACAAGAGCGCCTAGGCAAGGTACGAGGAGCAGAAGGCACCAAGAGAACATCCCCGTGCCGGGAGGGGAGCTGGAAGATGAGGCAGCGGGCCGACGATACGCAACGAAGGCGTCGGTGCCCGCGTACTCCGACTTGACGGCCGCCACCCGGCTTCTTCGCCTTCTCCAACCCTCCTACACCAGCTGCCCAAGGAGGCGACGGGGAATGCGCCGATGGAGATCTTGACGAGAAAGGCCCTCGGCAGGGCGCGTGGCCAAGGGAGGGGCAACGCGGTCAGTCGGAGTCGTGGTCGGCGTCCCGCCGCTCGACGCCCTCGTCGTTGCTGTCGCTGTCCTCCTCGTCACTCCCGCTTGAGCAGGAATCTTCATCGTCGGAGGAGCTCTCCACGCAGCACTTTAGGCGAGTTCCAAGATCTCCAAAGACCTTGACGGAGAGCAGGCCACCCTCCATCAACTTTAAGTAGAGGACGAGCCCCGCCGTCAGGCTGTGGACGCGAGCCAACTTCTTCCATCCGCGACAGAGGTACATGACGTGAGGAGCGGGGAAGTCGACGTCGACCCGCGTGCCGCCGTTCCCGCAGCCCCTCATGTGCAGCTCCATCTCCCGAGCAAATGGGGTAGGAAGACGGAGACGACGACCCGGTGGCCAGCGCAGCCTGATGAAGAACTCATGGGGCTGGTCCCCGACGTGGCCCTCCATCACAGGAGGCATCGCTGGCGGGGGCAAGGCCGGTCCGCCGCCCCGTCCCCCTCTTCCCCGAGCGCCACGGCGACCTCGGCCTTGTCCCCTCCCCCTTCCTCTCGTGGCCGGCTCCGCCGCCGCGGGCTCTTGGGAAGGAGGGACGCGCTGTCGAGCAGGGACCCTCGCCACCACCGTTGAAGGGCCTACGCCCCCTCTCGCCATGGCAGATGGAAGAAAGGAGCGGAAGTGGAAGGAGATGGATGCTGGCCCCCTCCCCCTTCTTATAAAGGAGCGGGGTCGGGGCTCGGCCCCCCCCCCACTCAACCAATCCAACCATCAGGGGCGCAGGGAATCGGGACCCACCCGCTGCCCCAATCAGCGACGGCCCGGTTTCCCGCCTCCGCCACCTGCCACCTGCATGGGGGACATGTGGTGAGCGAGCAGGATCGAGGGGACCGGTGAGGCGACCGTTCCCCACCCCGTGATCGTGGGGCGCGGGCGCCTTTAAGACCGCGACCCAAGTCCATCAGTAGATGAGCCGCGCCTCTATGCCTCCCTCTTTTTTATGGGGAAGGCGCGAGCCGCCTCTTTACTGCGATGTGATGCATGCGTGCGGAGACCGCCCCACGCATGACCCCCACGTCACGCATGACCCTCCACGTCGCGCGTTCAACGCGGGTCGCAGGGAAGTCCAGCGGACGAAGAGTTACTGCGGTAAAATCCGCCCCACCTGCCCATGCACCGTTCTGGGCCTAGCCCAACAATGCGCTACGCTTATGTGTGGCCCAGGCCCGGGGGCTCCTGCCAGTGTACAAAAGTAGGGGCTCCTGCCAGTGTACAAAAGTAGGGGCTCTCCTTTTGACCCCTTTACTTCTGCACGGGTAGTCAGAGCCGCACCCGTAGCCACTTTTAACAGGGCAAAGGAGGGAAGCCGGAGGGAAACCGAAGCACAAGACAAACAAGGCAATGCCAAGACCAAGAAACACAAAAGAGCAAGAGGGCGAGGTGGACTCCCCCGGCAAGACCCTTGCCGGGGCAGCCTCCGCAGCCCCGGCAAGAGCCTTGCCGGGGCAACTTGCCCGATGCCAGCAGAGCAAGCCACCCTTGAGCCCGCGGGTTCCAACACCACCAACAACCTACATTGGAACCAAGGCTCGGGAGGCACCTCTGTGGTGGCATGCAGATCTTCGTCAAGATCATGAACATGCAAAATCAGATGAGGACCAGAAGACGACGACCCTCGGCGAGATCCTTGCCGAGGAGATCCACGAGACCCCCGACAAGACCCTTGCCGGGACGACCACGATGCCACGGCAAGACCCTTGCCGGGGCCCCGGCAAGGCCCTTTCCAAAGACACTTACGGGGCCACGGCCAGGCCTGCGTCTGCCAAGGCTCCACTGCCGTCCCCATACAACTGCCAGCTCAACCAGCTGAGCAGGCACCTGCGTGGCGACGAGCGGCCTCCACGACCGACGCAGCAAGCACCTGCGTGGTGGCATGCAGGTCTTCGTGAAGGCTCCACCACCGCGCCAGCCCAGCAGCCAGCCAACGTGGCGCCATGACGCCTCATCAGCTCGGACGTGTGTCAAAGCCAGGCGAGGCAGCGACAGCTGGGACGTGCTTCCTTGCCGTCCCCGATAAAGCGAGAGGGGCACGTCGGCAGCGCATTAAATGTGTTTGTCCGACGGTGCCAGAGGATAGACTCATCCACTGTACACCTTTCCACCTCCTCTGTGCCACTGTGGCAGCCCCCTTTTGCCTATAAAAGGAGGCCCAAGGCGACCAGGAGGAGGATTCGGATCTTTTTGGCAAGTTGCACCCCGTAGCTAGCTCAAGAACACAAGAACACTCGAATACATCCACCAAAGCAGGACTAGGGTATTACGCATCCTCGCGGCCCGAACCTGGGTAAACGATCCGTGTGCTTCCTGTCAGACCCGCTCTTTGCACAACCCCGCGCCCGCCAACCGTAGAAGGGATCCCAGCAATTCCGTAAGTGTCGGTTTCCCCCGACATCGAGTTTTATTATCTTCTTGCATAACACCTCCATGCTCTCATTTTTGAACCGGGGAGGAACCGATTCTTCTTCTTCTTCTTCGAAGGTCTAGCTATAGTGCGCCTCATCCCCATAGGACTTGGGGTTTGCGATGAAATCAGCAACATAGCTCTCACCCTCAGAGTCTTGGGAGGACATATTTTCAGATCTAACAGGAAAGCAGCAAGAAAATATAACAGAGGATTTCTCCGCGATATGGTGGTTAACAGGTTTGGGAAGTATATATAGGTTTTTTTTATCTTGGAGGACAAGCATACGGGAGAAAAACAGAGTACGGAAGGTGTCCCAGGTGGGCACAACCCACCTGGGCGTGCCAGGCTTGCCTGGCGCGCCCTGGTGTATTGTGCCCACCAGGGGACGCTTCTTGGAAGTTTCTTTATTTCCAAAATTCTGAAATATTCCAAAACTGATAAAAATATTTTTGCGGATTTTTCGGAGTCCGTTTACTTACCGTATCACGTACCTCCTTATTTTCACGATTCTAGAGTGTTCCAGAAGGACTCTTTTATGTGTTCTTCCGGTGTCAAAGTATGGATAATATTACTTCCAACATTAATGGGCGTACCTGAGATATAATGTTTTATTCGTTGCCCATTGACAACCTTCGGTGTAGTACCTTCGGGATTATTTATTTTGATGGCTCCAGACCGGTAAACCTCCTCGATGACATATGGGCCTTCCCATTTTGAGAGGAGTTTTCCTGCAAAGAATCTGAAACGAGAGTTGTACAAAAGAACATATTCTCCAACTTTAAACTCATGTTTTTCGATTCTTTTGTCATGCCATCTTTTAACCTTTTTCTTTGAATAATTTTGCATTTTCATAAGCTTGGGTTCTCCATTCATCTAGAGAGCTAAAATCAAATAACCTCTTTTCATCGGCAAGTTTGAAATCATAATTGAGTTCTTTAACTGCCCAAAATGCTTTATGTTCTAACTCAAGAGGCAAATGACAAGCTTTCCCATAAACCATTTTATAAGGAGACATACCCATAGGATTTTCATATGCTGTTCTATAAGCCCAAAGTGCATCATCTAATTTCTTAGACCAATTCTTCCTGTACCTATTAACAGTATTTTGCAAAATTAATTTTATTTCTCTATTGCTAATTTCAACTTGACCACTAGACTGAGGATGATAGGGTGATGCAATTCTATGGTTAACATCATACTTGGCAAGCATTTTACGGAAAGCATCATGAATAAAGTGTGAACCACCATCAGTCATTAAATATCAAGGGACTCCAAACCTTGGGAAATAACTTCCATAAGCATTTTAATACAGGTGTTGTGATCGGCACTACTGGTTGGAATAGCTTCTACCCATTTAGTAACATAATCAACAACAACCAAAATATGTGTATACCCATTGGAGGAAGGAAAAGGTCCCATGTAATCAAATCCCCAAACATCAAATGGTTTAACAGCAAGTGAATAATTCATAGGCATTTCTTGACACTTACCGATATTACCTATCCTTTGACATTCATCACAAGATAAGACAAACTTACGGGCATCCTTGAAGAGAGTAGGCATATAAAATCCAGACTGCAATACCTTGTGAGTAGTTCTATCTCCAGCATGATGCCCTCCATAAGCTTCGGAGTGACATTTCCATAGGATATGTCCCTGTTCATGCTCAGGTACAGAACATCTAATAATACCATCTACTCCTTCTTTATAAAGATGTGGGTCATCCAAAAAGTAATTTCTTAAATCATAGAAGAATTGTTTCTTTTGTTGGTAAGTAAAGCTAGGTGGTAAATATTTAGCAACAATGTAGTTAGCATAATCAGCATACCAAGGAGTACTGTGAGCAACATTTATTGTAGCTAACTGGTCATCAGGAAAACTATCATCAATAGGTAGTGGGTCATCAAGCACATTTTCAAGCCTAGACAAATTATCAGCTACTAGGTGCTCAGCTCCTTTCCTATCAATAATATGTAAATCAAATTCTTGTAAGAAGAGAACCCAACGAATAAGTCTAGGTTTAGCATCTTTCTTTTCCATAAGATATTTAATAGCAGCATGGTCTGTGTGAAAAATTACTTTGGAATCAACAATATAAGGTCTAAATTTATCACAAGCAAACACCACTACTAAGAACTCTTTTTTAGTAGTAGCATAATTTCTTTGAGCACTGTCTAGATTTTTACTAGCATAATAAATAACATTCAGTTTCTTATCAACTCTTTGTCCTAAAACAACACCAACAACATAGTCACTAGCATCACACATAATTTCAAAAGGCATGTTCCAATCAGGTGGTTGAACAATAGGTGCAGAGATTAAGGATTTCTTGAGTGTTTCAAAGGCTTCTAAACAATCATCATCAAAAACAAAAGGAATATCCTTTTGCAAGAGACTAGTAAGAGGCCTACAAATTTTATAGAAATCTTTGATAAATCTCCTATAGAAACCAGGATGGCCTAGGAAACTATCAATATCTTTTATCTCTTTAGGACATGACATTTTCTCAATGGCATCAACCTTAGCTTTGTCCACTTCAATACCTCTTTCCGAAATTTTATGACCCAAGACAATGCCTTCATTAGCCATAAAGTGGCACTTCTCCTAGTTCAAGACAAGATTTGTTTGCTCGCATCTCTGCAAAACTCGATCAAGATTGCTTAAACAATCATCAAAAGACTTCCCATAAACAAAGAAGTCATCCATGAAAACCTCAACAATCTTTTCACAAAAGTTAGAGAATATAGCAGTCATACATCTTTGAAAGGTAGCAGGTGCATTACATAAACCAAAAGGCATACGTCTATAAGCATAAGTTCCAAAGGGACAAGTAAAAGTGGTCTTCTCTTGATCAGGTTGAGAAACAAGTATTTGTGAAAAACCAGAATATCCATCAAGGAAGCAAAAGTGTGTGTGCTTAGATAATCTTTCAAGCATTTGATCAATAAAAGGCAAAGGGTAATGATCTTTTCTAGCTGCTTTGTTTAATATTCTAAAATCAATTACCATTCCATAGCCTCTAACAATTCTTTGTGGAATAAGTTCATTCTTATCATTAGGAACAACAGTTATACCTCCTTTCTTAGGAACACAATGAACAGGACTTACCCATCCATTATCTGCTATGGGATAGATTATAACTGCTTCCAGAAGTTTTAATATTTCCGTTCTTACCACTTCTTTCATCTTAGGATTTAACCGACGTTGGTGATCAACAATGGGTTTAGCATCAGGTTCCATATTAATTTTGTTCCGACATAGAGTGGGACTAATGCCCTTTAAATCATCAAGAGTATATCCAATAGCAGCTCGGTGCTTCCTTAGAACTTTCAATAATCTTTCTTCTTCATGTTCTGAAAGGTTAGCACTAATAATAACAGGATATATCTTCTTTTCATCAAGATATGCATATTTCAAAGTGTCTGGCAAGTTGTGTTGAAGCAGAGGACGTTGTTCAAAGAAAATTTTATCTATTTCATTTCTTTCATGCATATGTAAATCATTTTCATGGTCTAGCAAATATTGTTATAAAGGATCAATAGGTGGTAAAACAATAGAAGCAAGACCAATGAATTCATCCTTACTAGACAATTCTTTTTCATCAAGATTTCTACTAAACTTGGAAAAAATAAACTCATGAGACTCATTACCAAAGCTCACACCGACTGTTTGTTTCTTACAATCTATCTTAGCATTAAATGTGTTCAAGAAAGGTCTACCAAAGATAATGGAACAAAAGTAATCTTGTGGGGAACCAAGAACAAGGAAATCGGTAGGGTATTTTATTTTCCCACACAAGACTTCAACATCTCTAACAATCCCAAATGGTGATATGGTGTCTCTATTAGCAAGTTTAATAGTAACATCTATTTCTTCTAACTCTGCAGGTGCTATGTCTTTCATAATTTCTTGATAAAGGGTGTAAGGAATAGCACTCACACTAGCACCCATGTCACATAAACCATGATAACAGTGATCTCCTATTTTAACTGAGATGACAGGCATGCCAACAACAGATCTATGTTTATCCCTTTTATCAGGTTTGGCAATTCTAGCAGCTTCTTCACAGAAGTAAATAACATGCCCATCAATATATTCTTCTAAGAGATCTTTAACCATAGCTATGCTAGGTTCTACTTTAATTTGTTCATCTAGTTTAGGTGTTCTAGTATAGCTTCTGTTAACCACAGTTGAAACTTTAGCATGTACCTTTATCCTAACAGGGATAGGTGGTTTCACTATATAAGCAGAAGGAACAACTGGATCAACATTGTAAAGTATAGTTTCTTCTTTAATCGGTACTGGTTCTTTAATTTCTTATTTAATAGGTGGGTGAAATTTAAACCACTTCTCTTTAGGGAGTTCAACATGAGTAGCAAATGATTCACAAATGGAGGCTACTATCTCTGAGTCAAGTCCATATTTAGTACTAAACTTTTGAAAAGCTTCGGTATCCATAAAAGATTTAACACACTCATACTTAAGTTTAATACCTGACTCTTTACCTTCATCGAGTTCCCAATCTTCAGAGTTGCGTTTAATTCTTTCCAAAAGATCCCACCGGAATTCAATAGTCTTCTTCATAAAAGAACCGGCACAAGAAGTATCAAGCAAGGTTTGATCATTACGAGAAAGCCGAGCATAAAAGTTCTAGATCATGATTTCTCTTGAGAGCTCGTGATTGGGGCATGAATATAACATTGACTTAAGCCTCCCCCAAGCTAGAACGATACGTTCTCCTTCACGATGCCAAAAATTATATATATGATTCCGATCACGATGAACTAGATGCATAGGATAAAAGTTTTGGTGGAACTCCAATTTCAAATGATTCGAATTCCATGATCCAATATCATCGCATAGCCTATACCATGCTAATGCTTTTCCCTTCAAAGATAAACTTCATCTCCGGGTAAACCTGCAAGCTTAAACAATCCTCAAATTTGTTCTACATATATCAAGTGCATATCAGGATGTTCAGTTCCTTCTCCTGCATAAGGATTAGCTAGCAGTTGTTCTATCATACCCAAAGGAATTTCATATTCAATATTTTCAGTAGGTGCAGTAGGTTGATGGGTAGCTAATTGTGGTTCCGGACGAGGTGAAGATACCCCGAACAAACCCCTCAAAGGATTGTTTTCCATAGTAACAAGTGATAATAAATTTCAGCACACTATATAAATGTTTCCTTACCAAATTCCACTTACCAAAGGCGCTTCACTCCCCGGCAACGGCGCCAAAAATTAGCCTTGATGACCCACAAGTATAGGGGATCAATTGTAGCTCTTTTCGGTAAGTAAGAGTGTCGAACCCAACGAGGAGCAGAAGGAAATGACAAGTAGTTTTTAGTAAGGTAATGTCTGCAAGTGCTGAAATTGTAAGTAGCAGAGTAGTTTGATAGCAAGATAATTTGTAACGTGCAAGCAACGATAGTAGTAATAAAAGTGCAGCAAGGTAGCCCAATCCTTTTGAGGCAAAGGACAGGCCACAACGGTTTCTTATGATAAGCAAAGCGTTCTTGAGGGCACACGGGATTTTCATCTAGTCACTTTCATCATGTTGGTTCGATTTGTGTTCGCTACTTTGATAATTTGATATGTGGGTGGACCGGCGCTTAGGTGCTGTTCTTACTTGAACAAACCTCCTACTTATGATTAACCCTCCCGCAAGCATCCACAACTATGAGGAAAGTATTAAGAATAAATTCTAACCATAGCATTAAACTTTTGGATCCAATCGGTCCCTTACGGAATAGCACATAAACTGGGGTTTAAGCTTCTGTCACTCTCGCAACCCATCATCTAATTGCTACTCCACAATGCATTCCCTTAGGCCCAAATATGGTGAACTGTCATGTAGTCGACGTTCACATGACACCACTAAGGGAATCACAACATACATACTATCCAAATATCGAACACCTATCAAGTTCACATGATTACTTGCAACATGATTTCTCTCGTGACCTCAAGAACAAAAGTAACTACTCACAAATGATAAACATGCTCATGATCAGAGGAGTATTAAATAGCATATTGGATCTGAACATATGATCTTCCACCAAATAAACCATATAGTAATCAACTACAAGATGTAATCAACACTACTAGTCACCCACAAGCACCAATCTATAGTTTCGGTAACAAGATAGAACACAAGAGATGAACTAGGGTTTGAGATGAAATGGTGCTGTTGAAGATGTTGATGGAGATTTCCCTCCCCAAGATGGGAGAGTTGTTGCTGATGATGATGACGATGATTTCCCCCTCCGGGAGGGAAGTTCCCCCGGCGGAATCGCTCCGCCGGAGGGCAAAAGTGCTCCTGCCCAAGTTCCACCTCGAGACGGCGGCGCTCCGTCCCGAAAGCCTTCTCCTTTTTTTTTCTTGGTCAAATTGACTTATATACCAGAAGATGGGCACCGGAGGTGGGCCGAGGAGGGCACAACCCACCAGGGCGCGCCTAGGCTCCCTGGCGCGCCCAGGTGGGTTGTGCCCACCTGGTGGGCCCCCTCCGGTAGTTATTTGCTCCAATAATTCATATATATTCCATAAAAAATCCTTGTCAAGTTTCAGCTTGTTTGGAGTTGTGCAGAATAGGTGGCCTGACGTAGCTTTTCCAGGTCCAGATTTCCAACTATCGGAATTCTCCCTCTTGTTGTGTACCTTGCAAATTATGAGAGAAAATGCATTAGAATTACTCCAAAAAGCATTATTATGGATAAAAGCATCATAAATAACAGTAAGAAAACATGATGCAAAATGGACGTATCAGTTTGCCGCTCTAATGACCGAGAAGTTTGAGATGTCTATGATGGGAGAGTTGAAGTTCTTTCTTGGGTTCGAAGTCAAGCAAAGAAGAGAAGGAATGTTCATCAACCAAGCCAAGTATACTGAAGACATGCTCAAGAGATTCAAGCTAGATGATGTCAAGCCGGTCAAGTTTCCCATGCCCACCAAATGCAAGCTTGATAGTGATCCCAATGGTAAAGCGGTGGATCAAAAAGGTATATCGTTACATGATTGGATCCTTGCTTTACCTTTGTGCATATAGACCGGATATCATATTGAGTTTGGTAATTTACGCACGGTTTCAAGCCGCACCTAAGGAAAGCCACTATGTGGTGGTCAAGCGAATCTTTCAATATTTGGCTCATACCCCAAACTTTGGCTTATGGTACCCCAAAGGAGCAAGCTTCGATCTCATGGGTTACTCGGACTCGGACTGGGCAAGAGATTGTGTGGAGAGGAAGTCAACTTCCGGAGGGTGCCAATTCCTTGGTCGCTCTTTGGTGAGTTGGTCTTCGAAGAAGCAAAATTGTGTGTCTCTCTCGTCAACTGAGGCTGAATATGTAGCCGCCGCAAGTTGTTGTGCACAATTTCTATGGATGAGGCAAACTTTAAAGGATTGCGGTGTCACTTGTGACAAAGTGCCTCTTCTATGTGACGATGAAAGTGCGATCAGGATCTCCCTCAATCCGGTGCAACATAGCAAGACAAAGCATATTGAGATTCATCATCACTTCATTCGGGATCACATCAAGTGTGGAGATATTGATATCATCTACACCAACACTCAAGAGCAACTAGCGGATATTTTCACCAAGCCTCTAGATGAAGCAAGATTTCGCGAGTTAAGGCATGAGCTAAATATCATTGATTTGAGCAATGTGGCTTGAATCTAGGCACACCCCACTGCACTCATCATTATATCTTGTTCTAGATGTAGGCATGGACATAGGGGGAGTGTTGTTCTCTCAATGAACTCTCCCTCCCCCCATTATGCATACATTGATCAAATCTTTCACATTAGCCATTTTTTATGGTACTTGTGCTTCAAAGATGAGTTTTGGTCATGGGCCCAAAGCTAAAATCTTTGCGGTGCCATACCAATTGACTCAAACACAGGTGGCTTCGGCCACCGCCCTCTTCTAGAGGTGTTTGGTTTTCTTTGATCGCTTCTAGTCCTGTAGTTTTGTGTTTCTGCTTTGAGTCACTCCTTGGGTTCTTCTCACGTTTTGGTTGTCTTTTGATCTTGGAGCCGCTCCCTCGGTTTTTCGGTGTTTCATTGCCCGTAGCTAAGCCCTTGGTTTTCTCTGGTTTCTCGTTGTTGTCGCTGGGCGGCACTACCACCGCGGAAGGGTGGTACGGCTGGGGAAGTTTTTACTCCCCCATACCCATTCGCCTTTCTCCCCCTCGTCTCTCCCTCTCTCCAGCGACAAACAAGCCGGCGGGGGCCGCCGCCAGGCCGCCATCCCCGTGCCGTCTTCTGTGTTTTCGTCCGATGGGATCGTTCCCCACCTTCTCCTCTTGCCATGGATGCCGGTATTGCCTCCGTTTTCTTCTCCCTTGGTTCTCCTTGTTGAATATATGCTTTAGGGCAATATTGTTGGCATTCGTCCATTTTTGGCTAAATCGAGGCTTGAGTAGGGCGTAGAAGTCTACTAGACTAGTTGGATTGATGATTGGTAGGATTATTTTTGAATTTGGCACCCCCGGTAGTACTGGATCTAGAAGAGGCTGTGGTCAGACTGCCGTCCTCCGCCTCGGGCGGTACTACCGCTCCCTGGAGCGGTACTACCGCTGGAGCGGTAGTACCGTTTGTAGGCAGCACTACCACTGCCTAGGAGCGGTACTGCCGCTCGGGATGCCGGCTTCCATAGTTCTCATAACAATCCTTGATTCTTGTTGCTTCTTCTGCTGGCTTATGCTTTGTTTTTCTTTTGCTTTCTTTGTTGTGTGTGTGGTTCCAGGTGATGGCACTTCGGAGCACCCTGTTCGTCGTATCAACCCTGAGCGTCCTGGAGGGTCAAAGCACTATCGCACTTCTGAGGCAGCAACTGCATCTTCAAGTGTTCCTCCAACTCAGCCCAAGCCACCTTCCAAGCAAATTGCAAGCAAGCCGAAGCCGAAGTTCAAGTCTATGTCAGAAATGTCTGCTAAGGAGTTCTGTGTGGCTCGTTACCGCAACCCATATTCTCAAGATCAAGATCCAACTCTTGTCAACCGCCCTTTCTGGAACCGGCAACAGTGGTCTATCTTCTTTGATGTGCTCAAAGCAAAGAAGAATCTCTTTGTAGATGTCCGCTCCATAGACATTGCTTATTTGGAGAAGGATCATGCCTATTTTGGAAAGGCACTTGATATGTGTGCTCAGTTAAACATCCTCAAGCTCATGGAGTTCAACAAGGACTTTGATGCAGATATGGTGGCTCAATTTTATGCCACGGTTCACCTTGGCACTGATGAGGAAAGGACCTTGACTTGGATGACCAATGGCAGACTTCTCTCAGTCAAATGGAAGGCGTTCATGGAAATTTTGGGTGTTGAAGATCAGGGGCTTGACAACCCGGTTGGCTTTCGTCCCCACAAGGAGACTACTTCTACTCACAAGTCGGCTCTTTGGCCATACATCACAGTGAAGGTTCACCCCGACACGCAGAAGAAGACATATGAGTTGTTTCCTTTTCTAGATATCCTTCATCGCATCTTCAGGAACACCCTTTTCCCTCGTATCGGGAACTTGGATCAGGTTCATTTTTACCTCATGGATATGTTACTGTTTTGCCAGCATGAGAAGGAGAACAACACAGGAGAGTCCTTGGATATTCATCATGTCATGTGGTTAGAGCTCCTCTCTGCCATCACTGAGCGCAAGTGGCCCATCTATGCCCCCTACCTGATGTTGCTCATTGAGAAGGCATGGGCACACTCTTATCCTAGTGTCAGGTTGGAGACCGGGGACTTGGTCTCTCATGAGATTAAGCGACTGAGACAGAAGGAGCACTGGGCACTCCTGTTCCGGAGACTGAGATTCCTTCTGGAGCTGATGAGGCTGAGGCCGATGATGATGAGGATTATGAGACCTCTGGAGTGGAGCCTTCGGGGGCAAAGAAGCTCAAGCGCAAGATTAAGAAGTTGATCTGCATGGAGTCTCACGGGCAGTATATGGCTCATGTGTCTGAGAAGAAGTCTCGTAGCGGTCACAAGGTTCTTATGCGTCAGCTTAGAGCTAAAGTTAACAGTGGGTCTGACGACAAGATCACAGATGAGGAGGAGTGGATTTCTCAGCACCGTCCCTGGACTGATACAGAGACTGAGCAGCCTACTGCCGATGACAGAGGCGCGAGCGACCACGCGGGGCTGTGATGATGTAGATCTTCGGCATTGCTATCATGTGTGACCGTAGCATCACTCTTTGCCCCTTTGGTGTCTCGATGCCAAAGGGGGAAAGAGTTTAGGGATTTGTCGAGTTGCGAGTGCGTCTTATTTTCCTTGTCTTTCTCTCTCGCAAACTCTTTTATCGGGTATTTGCTTTGGTTTGGTTTGTGCTTGTGAGACCTGGTTACCCTGTCATATGGTGTGAGACATATGCTATCACTACAAAAAAAGACACATCCGTGACATTTTGGGCCGAATGGATTTTTTTTCCTGTCATGCTTATGACACTAAAAATGACGATAATTGTGACAAAACCCGGTATCATCATAGATGTGGTGGGCTCCTACTTCTATGACAAAAAATCATGACAGAAAATGGGCTTTTCGTCCTGGGCGGGCCAGAGACACAGCTGCATGACATTCTTTGGGCCGCCCATGACGGAAGAAACGGTGGTAGAAGTGAGGGCGAGGAAAATATCGGGTAGTTCCCGGTTACGGTGGGTGGTCGGGGCCGAGCGATGCACGGAGGTTTGCGTGTTTCTCTCGTACACGTATGTGCATGTGTGCGAGGCGTTGCGCTCTAACTGAACCCGAGTGAGGCGTTGGGCTCTAACAGAACCCGAGCGATTGCACTAGCTACGTTACCGAACCCCGATCGATCCCTTGCTGTTAACTGAACCCGAGTGATTCCTTCGCTACTGCTGCTAACTGAAGCTGATCGAAGCTGCCTCTGGATGAACAGTTCCCGGTGGGGGTTGGATGAAAGGATCCCGTGGTAGTAGAGGCCATTGCCGCTGGCTGAACAGGACCCCAATCGAGGAGGCGTGGGGGTGGATGAACAATAGCCGGTGGAGGGACCCCGTACGTGGAGGGTTGGTTGAATAGGACCCCGTGGAACGGCTGGTTGAACGAACAGGACCCCATGGAGGGCTGGTTTAACCGTAGGTAGTGGAGGCTAGATGAACAGGACCCCGTGGAGGGCTGGATGAACAGTAGCCGATGGAGGCTGGATGAACAGGACCCCGTGGATGAATAGTAGCTGATGGAGGCTGGAGGAAGTCGATGGTGGATGAACAGTTGTTGGTGGAGGCTGCAGGAAGTCGACGGTGGATGAACAGTAGCCCGTGGAGTCCCGTTTTGTGGTATGCCACACCCCTCCCAATCAACAGGACCCCGTTTCAACCGTAGGCGCTCCAACACTAGTCCGTTTCCTCTGTTTTGCAGTACGCCACACCCCTCCCGATCAACAGGACCCCGTTTAGACCGTACACGGTCGAACACAAGTCCGTTTCCTCCGTTTTGCGGTACGCCAAACCCTTCCCGATGAACAGGACCCCGTTTCGACCGTACGTGGTTGAACAGAAGGCACGTTTCCTCCGTTCTGCGGTACGTGAGACCTCGTTTCGGTTGTTCCATCCAAGTCGGTTGGCTCCCGATGAACACGACGTATTCCGTTGCCTCCCAATGAACATGACGCATTCCGTTGCCTCCCCATGCACACGACACAGTTTCTCCTTTCCGACCCAGCCGGTTGGCTTCCGATGAACAGGATTAGTCGTTGTACGCGTTAGAGACCCCGCTCGTATGTACGTACGTAGCCGTATTTACTATCTTGCAGCGTGGCTGTATGTACGTGTACACGATATAGACGGGACTGCGTGACATGCTACGTCGGCGCCTCTACTTCAACACATGCCGCTCCTTACTCGGCCACGGTACGTCGCTGCAGAGACACCGATCGACCACTATGTATGTACACATTTGCGGCCGGACAGATAACGCTACCTTCGCTTCAACATGGTGGGTCCCAGCTGTCAGGGGGTAAGAAGGCACTTCCTTTCGTGCCAAGATAAAGTTGGTGGGTCCCAACTGTCAGGGGGGAACATTTTTTTCATGAAATACAGAGGCCCTTCCGGTAGGTCCGAGGTGTCACATGGAGGAATCATTATTTTGCGCGTAATAAGGAGGCACTTCCTTGCATGCGGCCATGGACCCAGCTGTCAGCCTCTCCACTTACAGTCCTCTTCTGATGGCTATCGTTCATCGACCGCATTGACAACACCGTACCGCCCGAGAGCACCAAGGTGGTGGATGACGGCGCGACCTAGGAAGGGAATGACCCGGAGTCGGAGAATACGCAGCAGTGGATGCCCATGCAGAGGGGAGTACGAGGGTTACTGCTTCGGCTGGGGTTTGAGGCTGCCGTCTCCGGAGAATAACAGGGGGTGTGGGTGAGTAGAGGGAAGGCCTGGCTAGTAGTAGTATGGTCGGGCAGTGAGGCCTGCGCGGCAGCACAGCCGGCCACGGGAGGCTAGAGCAGGCGGTACGGCGGGCGCAAGTTTGGGCGGCTACAGCAACAAGACCAAAGGTGGAAGACGCAGCTTGGCCGTTGCATTAACATCCAACGGTCAATGCAGCTAGAATCGTTTATTGACTAAGTTGACAAAGCCCTGCATACACGTTAACTTAGTAGGCCCATAAGTCAAACTCCAAATCTGGTGGGTCCTAGCTAGCAGGGGGAATCATTTTTTCACATAATAAGGTGGCACTTCCTTGCGTGCGAAGATGTTTTCTGGTTTTTTATTTCTTCTTTTTCGAGTTAGAATAAAAATAAAACAATTTAGCATCTTCGATACAATCTATATTTTCATGAAAAGGATCATAATATAGCTGGTGGGTCCCAGCTGTCAGGGAGAGGAAACTTTGTATTTCCGTGTAATAAAGGAAGCACTTCCTTGCGTGCGAAGATGTAGCTGGTGGGTCAAATCTACCAGGGGGAGAAATTATTTGTTTTCGCATAATACAGGGCCACTTGCTGCATGCGGCCATGGGCCATGTGGGTCCCAACTGTCAGGCAATCCACGTACATGCGTCATCTGATGGCTGTCGTTTGTTGACAAAGTTGACCATGCCGCACCGAGAGAACCAACGCAGTGAACGATGGCGAGTACTATGAAGGGAACGACCCGGAGCCGGCGAAGACACGATAGTGGATTCCCACACGGAGGGACGTACGAGGGTTCATTGGTTCGGGTGCGGTGTGAGGCTGCCGTCGCCGGAGAAGAACATGAGGTGTTGGTGAGTAGAGGAATGGCATGGATGGCGTTTGGGAGTAGAGTGGGCCGGTGAAGCCTGCGCGACAGCACAGCCGGCCACGGAAGGCGGTAGCAGGCCGTACTGCCGGCGGTGGTTTGGGTGGCTGAAGCAAGAATATCCAAGATTGAAGAAGCACTACAGCCGTTGGATGGACATCCAACGGCCACTGCTGCTAGAATCGTGTCTCGACTATAAGTTTACAAAGCCTTCCGTATGCCTTAGAATACCCACAAGCCTTCCGTACGCGTCACTGACTATAATTCTCAAAAAAATAGTAGGCCCACAAGTGAGCATCATATCTGTGGCAGAGAACATATAGCCCATTTGCGATTTGTAATAATGTTCAGCCCATTTTTGAATTCTAATAGAATTTACTACAACCCATTTACAGTCTGTTAAAATTACATCCCATTTTCTAGCCAGGACAATGATTAATAATTTCAACCAACCTCTCAAAACAGAATTCAACCAAAAATCTCACATTTGGATGGGATCCGAAATATTTTTATCCCGAAATTTCGAGTCAGATTAAATATAATTTCAAAATGAATTTGTATTAGGTAAAAATCTAAAGAAATATTGCGCGCGCAATAAGTAATGAAATTAAAATTTCCAAATTCAAACAATAATATTTTTGAAAGTAATTACCTATTTGGTGTGTTTTTTATATATATTTACATCCTAGTTTTTATAATTACATCCCATTTATTATTTCTTAAAGCACATTTTCTTGTTAGCCCTAATGCATCCCTCATAGGAAAGATTTACAGCCGAGCTGGGCAGAGAATAAAACAAGTTGACCTGGGTTGGGTATTCCGCAAAAAAAGTATAGCTAGGCTAGCCATTTTCACCTTGAAAAAAATAATATCTGGGCTGGATATTTGGTCGACATAAAATAATAGCCTGGGCTAGACGGGCCACAGCCCGCCCAGTTGATACCCTGCTCCTCTGAACAACAACAAAAACATCGCTCAAGAAAAACTCTGCTTACACCTAAAAAACAAATACTGCTCGAGCTGCTGGGTCCCAGCTGTCGGCCGCTCTTTGTGCAATTCTCTCGTTTATTGACTATATAGGTTGACGATGGTGTGGGACCGTGATGTTAGGAAACCAGGAGGAAGCAAAAAAATTATAGTTGCATGTAATAAGGAGGAACTTGCGTACGTACGGCTATGGCCCTAGTGGGTACCTACTGTCATCCTCTCCAAATAAAGTCATCTCATGATTCCTAATGTTCGTTGACCATGTTGACAATGCTCGGTGCCACAGCGAGCGCAACAACTCGAAGGATGATGGAGAGGGCCTCGCAGGCCCTACAGATGGTCTGATACAGCGCCCGATGCTCATTCAGGAAGCCAGGATCATGAGACACCTATGAGCACCTTCGAGAGACTGAGACGGCATGAAACGGTAAGGCCGCGCTTGGGACCTCTGGATTGTTTCACACCTGTATTCAGATACAAGTGTAATTTACTCGTCATCGGAAACAACGCGTAAAATACAAGCGTAATGAAACCGAGGGCCCGAGGTCTGTAACGAAAACCGGTGAGTTACGCGTGTAATTTGAGAGACCAGTGTATATATTACAAGTCGAAATTGACCAACCAAGCGCTTCGCCCAAGACCATCTGCTTTTATTTACAAGCGTCAGTTTTACAAGCGGTTTTGGTTGGAAAACGACGATCCAATCACGACCTAAGATGATGAGTTGGTCGGAAGATCATATGGTTTCACCTCTAACCTACCCGAGTTTTCGTATAGGCTATGAATGAAACATAAGACAATGAACTTCTTAAGCACAGAAACAACAAAAGAGGATGATCTTCTTAACATGCAAATCACAGGCATTAGATGAACATGCAAAACAATATGAAGTTTTATTCTCAGGAGGCATGGTGAACAGCTTGTGATGCCGCATGCCAAAGTGTTCCAAGCTCAACTTTGCAATCAAACTCACAAGGCCTGGCATTACATAGACAACATTCAGAACAAACTCTTAAAATACCTTACATAAGTCAACATTCATGTGACTATGCATCTCAGCAGAATAAATATTTACTTCTGAACTGAAGACAGGAATAGGAAAAAACGATCGACGCTGCTCACAGCAAACGGCGTCCCACTCAAAAATATCAAATGCATGTCTTCTGGCTAACATCAATGAGCAAAATTTGACAAGGTTTTCCCATTCCAATATATTAAACTAATGTCTTCTTGCTAACATCAATGGTTAAACTTTGACAAGCTTTTCCCATTCAAAATATGTAATGCCTATGATTGTGGAACGGGCAGGGTTTGTCATCTGTTTGTCATCTGATAGTCCGGTGGCTCAAGGTGATGACAAATGATTAGAGAACCATTCGATGTATTGTGCATGATGAAGTATTATGGAGGACATGAACCATCTGAACATTTTGTGCAATTCCACCAAAATCAAGCTGAGCATCCCTGTGGATTTCGTATTTATATGCTGCAAGAAAACAAAGACACATCAACACACACATGAATATTGGCCCCAGTGTCAACCCACCAATTGCTGGACTGACAAACTGAAAGTACGGTAAACATATTACCATACTCAGATGCCCCATCATTGTTGCTTAGAGTGACATTGACAGACTTGGAGTCCTGTCCTGGCTTCTTGTACTTGTTTGGGCACTTGTTTGCCCAGTGTTCCTCTAAACCACAAGTAAAGCAGCCATCTCTCTTTTTGTCTTTCTTCTTACCCTTCTTAAAGGTAGTATTCTGCTGGACAGAGTTCTTTCCCTTGAACTTGTGGGAATTCTTCTGCCTTGAAGACGCTGGTAGCTCCATTCAGTAAACATACGCTTACAACTATAATCATCTTAATTATCTTAACAGGAGAAGATAGCAATACAATAGCTTGAATTAAACATTTATTCAAAACAATACAACAATATAACCAGCACAACATAACAAAGCACGATCATGTGGATGAAGGGCGATACTGACCTTGTTTGTTATAGCTGCACCGGCGACAGACTTGGTCATTGTGACGCCCCCATTCAATCGTAGACTAATCATGCACGCAAACGTGTACGATGAAGATCAGAGACTCACGGGAAGATATCACAACACAACTCTAAAACATAAATAAGTCATACAAGCATCATAATACAAGCCAGGGGCCTCGAGGGCTGGAATACAAGTGCTCGATCATAGACGAGTCAGCGGAAGCAACAATATCTGAGTACAGACATAAGTTAAACAAGTCTGCCTTAAGAAGGCTAGCACAAACTGGGATACAGATCGAAAGAGGCGCAGGCCTCCTGCCTGGGATCCTCCTAAACTACTCCTGGTCGTCGTCAGCAGCCTGAACGTAGTAGTAGGCACCTCCGGTGTAGTAGGAGTCGTCGTCGACGGTGGCGTCTGGCTCCTGGGCTCCGGCATCTGGTTGCGACAACTAGAGAGAAAGGAAAGGGGGAAAAGGGAGAGAAAAGCAACCGTGAGTACTCATCCAAAGTACTCGCAAGCAAGGAGCTACACTACATATGCATGGGTATATGTGTAAAGGGCCATATCGGTGGACTGAACTATAGAATGCCAGAATAAGAGGGGGATAGCTAATCCTGTCGAAGACTACGCTTCTGGCCACCTTCATCTTGCAGCATGTAGAAGAGAGTAGATGGTAAGTTCACCAAGTACCATCGTATAGCATAAACCTGCCCGGCGATCCCCTCCTCGTCGCCCTATTAGAGAGCAATCACCGGGTTATATCTGGCACTTGGAAGGGTGTGTTTTATTAAGTATCCGGTTCTAGTTGTCATAAGGTCAAGGTACAACTCCGGGTCGTCCTTTTACCGAGGGACACGGCTATTCGAATAGATAAACTTCCCTGCAGGGGTGCACCACATAACCCAACACGCTTAATCCCATTTGGCCGGACACACTTTCTTGGGTCATGCCCGGCCTCGGAAGATCAACACGTCGCAGCCCCACCTAGGCACAACAGAGAGGTCAGCACGCCGGTCTAAATCCTAGGGTGCAGGGGTCTGGGCCCATCGCCAATTGCACACCTGCACGTTGCGTGGGCGGCCGGAAGAAGACCTAGCCTAGCAAGCGTTCCAGTCCAGTCCGGCGCGCGCCGCTCAGTCGTTGATGCCACGAAGGCTACGGCTGATACCACGACGTCAAGTGCCCATAACTGTTCCCGCATAGTTGGTTAGTGCGTATAGGCCAGTGGCCAGACTCAGATCAAATACCAAGATCTCGTTAAGCGTGCTATTTTGAAGTAACCGCGGACGCCGACCAGGGCCAGGCCCACCTCTCACCTAGGTAGTCTCAACCTGCCTTGTCGCTCCGCCACAAAGATCCACACAGAGCGCCGTTGGGACAAAGGTCCTTTCAGCCCCCAATCCGTGAATCACTCGCGGGTGCTCCACGAGCCGACCCGACTTTAGTCACCACATGTATCATGTATAAAGTATATAGTATAAACCCATGATCACCTCCCGAGTGATCACAGCCCGATAGTATAGCATGGCAGACGGACAAGAATGTAGGGCCACTGATGGAATACTAGCATCCTATACTAAGCATTTAGGATTGTAGGTAAAGGTAACAACAGTAGTAGCAAGGACAGGCTATGCATCAGGATAGGATAAATGGAAAGCAGTAACAGGCTACACTACCCTAATGCAAGCAGTATAGAGAAGAATAGGCGATATCCGGTGATCAGGGGGGCTTGCCTGGAAGCTCAGCCGAGAAGGAGGGGTCGTCAACACCGTAGTCGAACTGGGGTTCGTCGGCAGTCTCGGGGTCTACCGGAAAGAAGTAACGGAGGGGAACACAATAAATAACAGAGCAATCAAAGCATCACAAAGTGTAACATGGCATTACGCGGTGCTAGAGGTGACCTAACGTAGTAGTAGGTGCTACTGGCGAAGGGGGGAAACATCCGGGAAAGTATTCCCGGTGTTTGACGTTTTCGGACAAACGAATCGGAGGGGTATTGTTGCACGTTCGCTATGCTAGGAATGTGTGGCGGACGAACGGACTGCGTATTCGGATTGTCTCGTCGTTCTGAGCAACTTTCATGTACAAAGTTTTTCCATCCGAGCTACGGATTATTTTATATGAATTTTCAAAGTTTTATTCATTTTTTGAATTTAATTTAAATCGAAAATAAAAAGGAAATTACTACAGGTACACAGAAGTGTACCCACATATGTGCTACTAAGACTGACATGTGGGGCCAGGGGCTGAGTCAGCCCAGTCAACCGTTGACCAGTTGACTGGTCAACGAAGTCAAAGGGGCCCAGGGGATCCCACCTGTCACTGACTGGGAGTCCCCAGTCAGCAGAGTTGACTAGTCAATTGGGTCCAGCGGGACCTAGTAGTCAGTGACTCAGCTTAAAACTAACAGTTAATATCCTTTAATTAAATGGTTCTAATTAAACGACGGGGCCCACTGTCATACACAGGGGAGGTAATTAAGCGCGTGATTAACCAAATCTAATGGTGCCACGTCAGCGTAACCACCGGCGCTAATCCGGCGGCTCCAGCGATCGCCGGCAGGCCGACTCCGGCCACGGGAGCTCGCGTGGGTGGTGGAGTTCGAGCGAGCGCTCCCGGGCGAGTCGAACGGTGGCCGTGGGGGAGCCGGTGGTGGGCTGTGGCGGCGGCGTCAGTGAGCGGGGCGGCGGTGGAGCTCGGGCCTGCGGCAGGCACGGGGCGGCGGGCGCCAGCCGGGGTGAGCAAGGCCGCGACTGGGGGAGGGCGGCTGCGCGCAGGCAGGCGGCTAGCGGCAGCGGGCGGGCACTGGGCTGCGGGGGCACGCGCGCGTGGCCAGGAGGGCGCGGGGAGAGCTGTTGGCGGCGGGGCAAAGCCGCGCCGGGGGAACGGCGAGCAGGGACGGGGCGAGGGTGGTAGCGCGGCGAAGAAGCAACAGGGGGAAACGGAGCGCGGCCAGCTGGAGGGGCGGTGACGGCGGCAGCAAGCGGAGCGGAGGCCGAAGCTCAGTTGTGTGGAGCGCTGCGGGGCAACGGGCTCGGGTGGAGGAGCTCAAGACCATGGAGGTCGTCGACCATGGCGGCAACGGCGACGGTCGGAGCTCACGGGAATGGCACTAGGCGCAGGTCTAGGAGCAGAGGGGAAACGAGGTGGAGCTCACCGGGGAGGCACACGGGGGCCCGGTGGTAGCTTAGGAGCAGCAGAACGGCGACACCCGCCGGAGGAGCGCCGGCAGCTTGGACGAAGACGGGCTCGATCTTGAGGCTGCGGTGGCATAGAGCTTGAGCTCGGGGACGGAGAGGGAGTAGTGGAGCTCGGCGGAGCTTGTGCGCGTGCTCGCGAGGCGCGGGGATGACGATGGCCACGGCGACGGTTGCGCGGTGGAGCTCGGGCTCGAAGAGAGCAGTGAGGGGGAGAGAGGAACGACGCGGGTGGAGGGGAAGATATTTTTGGGTGAGGCCATGGCGTCGACGCTGGCAATCTTATCCCCTCCAGGCGCCCTGTAGCGACCCTCAGATGAGGTGGCGCAGCTGGAACGGCGCCCAGCGCTCGGTCGTGTTCGAGAGGTGGAGGAGAGAGGAGGAGGGTGTCGCTGGCTGGGTTGGGCCGGCCTGGTTGGCCCAGAGGCCAGCTGGCCCACAGCCCAGCAGGGGGGGTTCTTCTCCTTTTTATTTTCTTGTTTGTTTTTCTTTTCTTTTCGTATTTCTTTTATTCTATTTTATTTTACCTTTAATTTCTTTAGTTTTGTAAAACATGACAATAGCTCTTAAATTAATGTCTCAGAATAATCCACTGCCTTAAAAAGTTTGGTGACTAAATAAACTAGTTTAACATTTGCTTATTAATTTAAAAGCATTCACATAATTGTTTTTGCTACTGTTTTATTTAGTTTAGTGCATTTAAACTTTTTATGAAGACTTGGTTTACCCACCAATATTACTTATGAATTATTTTACACATCCCGAACATTTTAGTTTTAACTTTTGAAAACTTTTATTGTATGCCATATTCAGAATTTGAATTTTTAATCGGTTTTTGAACTAACGAGGAATTAGCAACAGTAACGGAGGTGACATGGCATCATTAGCAGAGTTTTACTGTAGCCTAATTATCCGGGCATCACAAATCTCCTCGACTACAAGAAATCTCGTCCCGAGATTTAAGAGGGGAGTAAGGGGGAAAATTCTGGTTATGATATTCTAACGGATCTTCTCGAAGAAGTTAATCCCTTTCGTTGATGTCTTCAATTCTTTATTCCAATGCGTCGTGATGAAGTTGTCATCCTTTCTTCGGGGAACTCCATCATACTTACGAATAGGTAAGGGGCAGCTCTACAACGATAGGATGTTATAAGGGAAAATCATCTGGGGGTATCCCAAGAATGAACATATGAGTATCTCTCGAGTTGAACAAATGAAACACATCGAGAGCAAAGTAGGACAGTGCAATAAGAAGTTTCGAGTGGATAGGCAATCATTCATTGCCTGAAACAGAGTGTGAAAGGGGTTCAGAGCAACGGGAATAAGTATTGTGTCCGATACCAGAATTGATCACTAGGAAGGTGGCTCACAAATTACATACGAAACGAAGCGCAAGGGATAACTTCGAACAGGGATGTACAGGAGAGTCAGGTTTCGATCATGTGGAACTGTGGGTTATGGGCCCACAATGTGGGTTAAAATTAGAAAGGGGGCTGACATGTTGCACGGTCATGATAGCAAGGCATGTCAGAGGGTAGCCTGCCACCTATGTTGGAAACAACGTTGGTACCAAGGGCGAGGGACGAAGGGAACCATTTTCCTGCTCGTTGAATGAGGCGGACCAATAGGCAAGGTTCTCGTCCATCGGTGGCTACCGAAATGTCATCAACAATAGTAACAGGGTCTTATTGACAGAGTAGTACACCGAGGTGTTTACATAAGCAGTGAATTATTACTGCTTAGATCATATATAGATCACAAGAAAGATTAAATAAAATAATGGAAAGGAAAAGGGTGATCATCAGATTAAACAGAACAATGGAAAGGGTATATCCTTCCCAAGGACAAGCTGAGCATGATATCCATGACATGACATAACGTAGAAAACTCTTTAGGTAGGGGAGAGAACTTTCATGACATTACCCATACAACGATGTTTGGATAATTGAGCAAGAATCATTTAGCATTGGGCTTCAAATGTTCTTGTAAAAAAATCGGAGTACGGACTTGGATATACAAAGGATTCATCAGGAACAACTTATAGAATAAGTCTTACAATTTCCGCATGGAAGAATGGTTAACCTTGCTAAAACGGAAACTATAACAATAGGTCCTCCGGCCAGTTGTGCTAAGCATGACATCACCCTACCGGGTCATATAAAGACCAATGTTATAACTCTTGGAAATATGTCCCAACCATCATATCTGACCGAGATTCAGATCTGATTAGTGCCAGGATACCTCAGACTCGGGATGCCTGAGAAGAAAAGGTGCAACACAAATTGACGAGATGCCAATGTAAGATCCTCGAGAAATGAACTATGGAAGCGAGTTCAAAACAAGAGTTCATCATTAAACCAAGGAGAGGATGAGGAGGTGGCTGATGGACTCAGCGACAATCCATCCATCAAAATTTCCAGAATGATGGATTTCCACAATCATGTGAACAAGGAGATAACATTAGTCAGATCAAATGATATAATGACGTATGCTCGAGGAAAACACATACAATTAAACATTGGTTGAAAAGGTGCACCCGAAATGTGGGCATAGGTAGCATGATAAATGTTAGAATGGTGATTCGATAACCAATGGTCTAAGAATGAAATGTCAACAATAACTTCAAAGCAATAGGCTTGCTAGAAGTTTCGAATTCGCACGTCATAGATCAATTGTCGGTTTTCCGGTTAGAAACAACACGGGGACCAAGGAATGAACGGAGATGGCGAGACGTACTACTATGTCAACAATTTTCAAGAGGTGGAACAATTCTCATAACATCCTCGACATACAGATTGTAATATTCCAAGGTAAAGAAGAACAATTGCTGGATAGCAAGGAACTCAAGGTATAACACCAAACATGAACAAGTTTGTGTTGGTGGGAAGGCAATAAAGTGGTCGATGATAATACAATTCATCGAGGGCAAGGATGGTATTTCTCATCATGAATTCAATTGATATCCTAGAAGATCTCAGAATGCTGATGATGATCACGACACAATTGTCGAGAGATTTCATGCAGGTGTAATCGATCGGCGATGACATCAAGTCAAAGAAATGATGAAGCGAAAGGTTATTGAAACCAAGGATAGGACACATACTCGAAATGAAGCTTGCTGTTCAAGGCGAAATGATATGATGAGTAAGATCAACGTAGGGTTAGCTCGTCATCAAAAATTGTGCTCCGTGAAGAAGGACCAGGAAGCACAGTTAAAAATTAGCACAATAATAATATAGCCGATCAGGCTAGTAATGACTTGAAGGATTATTAAACTCATAAGCAACAAAAATTACTTAAGAGTTATTGAATCGGAGTGCGGAATCGATTCACTTATCGGTGTTCTCGGTTAACAACCCAGAACCCAGGAAAATTGGAATCGGTGAGAAATAATAGTTGATGAACAACCCATAAGAAGTTATGCAGTTTCATGACATTTTCGAGATACCAGAGTGTAATACTCAACGGTAGATCAAAGTAAAGGTTGGACAGGTGCAAAGATCTGTAGAAGACAAGTACTTCAACTTGTCTGAGATATGGTATTTAAAGGAGAACATGGCCGGAACCATGATTGCAAAAGACCAGATCCCAGATATAATATGAACTTATACCAAGGGAATAATTAATTTAAGAGAAGCTTCCATGATAAGATCTACATAGTGTCCATGGGCATGAACACAAAGTTCAAGGTCGACTCCCACTTCTCCAATTCATGACCATTCATTCACTGCTCTATTAAAACTGGTATGAGTGTGAAAACCTACCTGGTGAATTACCAGAGGAGTATGACCCGTGAAAACTTTCGGGTTCATACAGATCAAGGAAGGCATAGGCTCAACCCATCGGGGAATCTTAGAAACATATACCACAAGCTTCGAGAGTAATTATCACTAGCTCGAAAGCAGAGCATGGTTGAGAAAGTAGAGGATACAATTTCGCAAAGGCATTATGTCCATGAATATGAAGGACATTGTCGGATAAAATCCAACAAAGGATCTGGTGGTCCACAAAGGATCTGATGTGAGTATCGGCACACAACCAGAGGAAGAATCAATGCAAAGACATTGGATTATTGAGACAACTGAATAACTTAGAGCTCAATTGCAAAGCAATTATGATTTACAAAACGAAGGATCAGAAGCAGACGCTCTGATCAAGGATGGATAAGTTCAATAGACTTAGGGGCACAATCGACGATAATTTGATTGGCGAGAACCGGCTCATGTTCAAAATGTCGTCTGAGCCGGAAAGGTAATTTAGAAGGGTTGATATATGATTGTGTGCATTCACAACATATTGAGTCAAGGAACTCGAAATGATAATGACAAAGGATGCCAATTAGATTACCAGACTTATGGTAAATCATAATGCAAGCAAGTTAGAATTTCAAGAGCAATAAGCTGTTGGGGATTTTCGGAAGATTGAATGGTATTTCAAAGTCATTTGTGAAATACAGGAATCAACTGTGGATGAACGGATACTCGGTAAGTGTGAGGAATTATCCATAGGAGTATTCATGTGGTAAGGAACTGCAAGGCAGTAAGCTCAAAGGATTGTTAGGACAACAGAGAGTATTTGGGGCATCTTGTAATAACAAGATCAACGGGGAATGATTGTATGAATGGCAAGTGTATGCAGTTTTCATAGGGGTTGACGGTGGAAGGAAATCGCAAATGCGATGGCACAAAGACTTGAGAGAACATCGTAGAGTAACTTTGGAATCTTCTAGTGCAGCAGGCGATCATCTGAATTGAGGGGCTCTCCGGGAGAAAGTATTTTCGAGAACCTAAAGTTAGTTTTGTTTTCAGCAAAATCATTTAACCCGAATAGAAGAGAGATCAAAGTCCCAGAGTATAGACGAGGAATAAAAGATCCTAATACCACCCAATGGCGACGTGAGCCCGTAAGACACACATCCATGTTAGTAAAAGTTTTGTAATGACTAGACTCGACTTTGGCCAAGGAGTGTGGAAGGGGGATTCCTATAGGCAGTCGGCTCTGATACCAACTTGTGACTCCCCCGATTCAATCGTACACTAATCATGCACACAAACGTGTACGATCAAGATCAGGGACTCACGGGAAGATATCACAACACAACTCTAAAAACATAAATAAGTCATACAAGCATCATAATACAAGCCAGAGGGCTAGAATACAAGTGCTCGATCATAGACGAGTCAGCGGAAGCAACAATATCTGAGTACAGACATAAGTTAAACAAGTCTGCCTTAAGAAGGCTAGCACAAGCTGGGATACAGATCAAAAGAGGCGTAGGCCTCCTGCCTGTGATCCTCCTAAACTACTCCTGCTCGTCGTCAGCGGCCTGAACGTAGTAGTAGGCACCTCCGGTGTAGTAGGAGTCGTCGTCGATGGTGGCGTCTGGCTCATGGGCTCCGGCATCTGGTTGCGACAACCAGAGAGAAAGGAAAGGGGGAAAAGGGAGAGAAAAGCAACCGTGAGTACTCATCCAAAGTACTCGCAAGCAAGGAGCTACACTACATATGCATGGGTATATGTGTAAAGGGCCATATCGGTGGACTGAACTGCAGAATGCCAGAATAAGAAGGGGATAGCTAATCCTGTCGAAGACTACGCTTCTGGCCACCTCCATCTTGCAGCATGTAGAAGAGAGTAGATGGTAAGTTCACCAAGTAGCATCGTATAGCATAAACCTACCCGGGGATCCCCTCCTCGTCGCCCTGTTAGAGAGCGATCACCAGGTTATATCTGGCACTTGGAAGGGTGTGTTTTATTAAGTATCCGGTTCTAGTTGTCATAAGGTCAAGGTACAACTCCGGGTCATCCTTTTACCGAGGGACACGGCTATTCGAATAGATAAACTTCCCTGCAGGGGTGCACCACATAACCCAACACGCTTGATCCAATTTGCCCGGACACACTTTCCTGGGTCATGCCCGGCCTTGGAAGATCAATACGTCGAAGCCCCACCTAGGCACAACAGAGAGGTCAGCACGCCGGTCTAAATCCTATGGCGCAGGGGTCTGGGCCCATCGCCCATTGCACACCTGCACGTTGCGTGGGCGGCCAGAAGCAGGCGTTCCAGTCCAATCCGGCGTGCGCCGCTCAGTCGGTGACGTCACGAAGTCTTCGGCTGATACCACGACGTTGAGTGCCCATAACTGTTCCCACGTAGTTGTTGAGTGCTTATAGCCCAGTGGCCAGACTCAGATCAAATACCAAGATCTCGTTAAGCGTGTTATTTTGAAGTAACCGCGGATGCCAACCAGGGCCAGGCCCACCTCTCACCTAGGTAGTCTCAACCTGCCCTGTCGCTCCGCCACAAAGATCCACACAGAGGGCCATTGGGACAAAGGTCCTTTCAGCCCCCAATCTGTGAATCACTCGCGGGTGCTCCACGAGCCGACCCGACTTTAGTCACCACATGTATCATGTATAAAGTATATAGTATAAACCCGTGATCACCTCCTGAGTGATCACGGCCTGATAGTATAGCATGGCAGACGGACAAGAATGTAGGGCCACTGATGGAATACTAGCATCCTATACTAAGCATTTAGGATTGCAGGTAAAGGTAACAACAGTAGTAGCAAGGACATGCTATGCATCAGGATAGGATAAATGGAAAGCTGTAACAGGCTACACTAGTCTAATGGAACAGTATAGAGAAGAATAGGCGATATCTGGTGATCAAGGGGGGGCTTGCCTGGAAGCTCAGCCGAGAAGGAGGGGTCGTCAACACCGTGGTCGAACTGGGGGTCGCCGGCAGTCTGGGGGTCTACCGGAAAGAAGTAACGGAGGGGAAAACAATAAATAATAGAGAATCAAAGCATCACAAAGTGTAACATGGCCTTACGCGGTGCTAGAGGTGACCTAACGTAGTAGTAGGTGCTACTGGCGAAGGGGGGAAACATCCGGGAAAGTATTCCCGGTGTTTGACGTTTTCGGACAAACGAATCGGAGGGGTATTGTTGCACGTTCGCTATGCTAGGAATGTGTGGCGGACGAACGGACTGCGTATTCGGATTGTCTCGTCATTCTGAGCAACTTTCATGTACAAAGTTTTTTCATCCGAGCTACAGATTATTTTATATTAATTTTCAAAGTTTTATTCATTTTCTGAAATTTAATTTAAATTGAAAATAAAAGGGAAATTACTACGGGTACACAGAAGTGTACCCACATATGTGCTACTAAGACTGACATGTGGGGCCAGGGGCTGAGTCAGCCCAGTCAACTGTTGACCAGTTGACTGGTCAACGAAGTCAAAGGGGCCCAGGGGGTCCCACCTGTCACTGACTGGGAGTCCCCAGTCAGCAGAGTTGACTAGTCAATTGGGTCCAGCGGGACCCAGTAGTCAGTGACTCAGCTTAAAACTAACAGTTAATTTCCTTTAATTAAATGGTTCTAATTAAACGGCGGGTCCCACTGTCATACACAGGGGACGTAATTAAGCGTGTGATTAACCTAATCTAATGGTGCCACATCAGCATAACCACCGGCGCTAATCCGGTGACTCCGGCCACGGGAGCTCACGTGGGTGGTGGCGTTCGAGCGAGCGCTCCCGGGTGAGTCGAACGGTGGCCGTGGGGGAGCCGGTGGTGGGCTGTGGCGGCGGCATCAGTGAGCGGGGCGGCGGTGGAGCTCGAGCCTGCGGCGGTCACGGGGCGGCGGGCGCCAGCCGGGGTGAGCGAGGCCGCGATTGGTGGAGGGGCGGCTGCGCGCAGGCAGGCGGCTGGCGGAAGCGGGCGGGCATTGGGCTGCGGGGGCGCGCGCGCGTGGCCAGGAGGGCGCGGGGAGGAGCTGCTGGCGGCGGGGCAAAGCCGCGTCGGGGCAACGACGAGCAGGGACGGGGCGAGTGTGGTAGCGCGACGAAGGAGCAGCAGGGGGAAACGGAGCGCGGCCAGCTAGAGGGGAGGCGATGGCGGCAGCAAGCGGAGCGGAGGCCGAAGCTCAGTTGTGTGGAGCGCTGCGGGCCAACGGGCTCGGGTGGAGGTGCTCAAGACCATGGAGGTCGTCGACCATGGCGGCACCGGCGACGGTCGGAGTTCACGGGAACGGCACTAGGCGCAGGTCTGGGATTAGAGGGGAAACAAGGTGGAGCTCACCGGGGAGGCACACGGGGGCCCGGTGGTAGCTTAGGAGCAGCAGAACGGCGACACCTGCCGAAGGAGCGCCGGCGGCCTTGGACGAAGACGGGCTTGATCTCGAGGCTGCGGTGGCGTAGAGCTTGAGCTCGGGGACGGAGAGGGAGTAGTGGAGCTCGGCGGAGCCCGTGCGCGTGCTCGCGAGGCGCGGGGATGACGATGGCCACGGCGACGGTTGCGCGGTGGAGCTCGGGAACGAAGAGAGCAGTGAGGGGGGGAGAGGAACGACGCGGGTGGAGGGGAAGATATTTTTGGGCGAGGCCACGGCGTCGACGCTGGCAATCTTATCCCCTCCAGGCACCCTGTAGCGACCCATAGACGAGGTGGCGCAGCTGGAACGGCGCCCAGCGCTCGGTTGTGTTCGAGAGGTGGTGGAGAGAGGAGGAGGGCGTCGCTGGCTGGGTTGGGCCGGCTTGGTTGGCCCAGAGGCCAGCTGGGCCACGGCCCAGCAGGGGGGGTTCTTCTCCTTTTTATTTTCTTGTTTGTTTTTCTTTTCTTTTCGTATTTCTTTTATTCTGTTTTATTTTACCTTTAATTTCTTTAGTTTTGTAAAACATGACAATAGCTTTTAAATTAATGTCTCAGAGTAATCCACTGCCTTAAAAAGTTTGGTGACTAAATAAACTAGTTTAACATTTGCTTATTAATTTAAAAGCATTCACATAATTGTTTTTGCTACTGTTTTATTTAGGTTAGTGCATTTAAACTTTTTATAAAGACTTGGTTTACCCACCAATATTACTTATGAATTATTTTACACATCCCGAACATTTTATTATTAATTTTTGAAAACTTCTATTGTATGCCATATTTGGAATTTGAATTTTGAATCGGTTTTTGAACTAACGAGGAATTAGCAACGGTAACGGAGGTGACGTGGCATCATTAGCAGAGTTTTACTGTAGCCTAATTATCCGGGCGTCACAGTCATAGCTTTCCTTGTGGAGTGAATTTTGCACCCCGTGAGCTGTTGACTTGAGTTTTCCTTGGTTTGTAGACTAGTCATGTCACCAGCATCTACAATACTCTAAAGCTTCTCGATCATTCCTTCTGTAATGTAGCGCAAATAGTGACTACTTCTTTCTGCAAAGTGGTAAGACCAACTGGACCCACTAATGCAACAGTTTGCCTTAAACACATTTGCTCCTTTTATGCAGTTCAACTAAAATCAAAGTCGAAATAAAACCGAGCAGAAGTTTTGATATCCCTGTATGCAACGATAGGTATAAGGGAAACAATTACTGAGAAATAACGGTTGATGACTTATACTCCCAGAAGAAAAACATCTACTGATCTACCTTATCTTAATGGGAAACAAAGCAGGAGAGTAGCAATTCTCAATCAGTGTGATTCATTCATATTAACTGAGACATTATCTTAACCATGCCTTGTTTCAACATGTATAAAGAACGACAAAGCAAAAAAGTACCATTCCTAAAACAATGTGATTGATCCATATTAACAGAGACATTATCTTAACAATACCTTGGTTAAACATGTAGAAAGAACTACAAAGCAGGATAGTACCATTTTTAAAACAATGTAACTGATATATAATAGCAGAGACATTATCTCAACAATACATTTCTTAAACATGTACTCCGGCCGATCCCTAACAGAAATGGTACTCCCGCCGATCCCTAACAAGTGTTGCAGTTTTGAACTAAGATTCAGTAGTTAATTCTGAGAGTGGCATTGCTTAATTTTACCAGTGGCATTAGATTAACAAAAAGCATAAACAGTTCCAGGGAGAGTGGGCGCAACAACACCATGTGCTTCCATCTACTTATAAAGGGGGTGATGCAGAGTTTGTTGTACAAAGCAACAAGCATAATGTCTGGGTTGGTCCCATTTTTGTTCACTACTTAATGGGAAAAGACAACAATACAATAGCTTCAATTCAACATTTATTTAAAACAATACCAATACAAGTAGCACAGCATCTCAAACCACACTGCACAATCATGTGGATGAAGGCCTGTACAGACCTTTCATGAGGCGTACAAGATAAAATATGAATCTACCAACACGAATAGGAAAGCCAATCTCGTTTTGTGCAGTTCCACTGAAATCAAGCAAAGTTGCAGGTGTGACATTTAAGTTTGGTATAGCAACAAGTTGAATAGATATCCCTGTTTTAACAGAGGCAAAAAAGGAAACAATTACTGGCCAATAAAGGAGGATGAAACATACAGCGACAAAAAGAAGCATATAACTTATCTTGATGGAAAACAAAGTAGGACAGCAGCATTTCTAAAACGGTTGCATTGATTTATATTAACAGAGACATTCTCTTAAAACAACATTCGTTAAAAATGTAATTTACTTTTAACAGTGGCATTGCTTCAATTTTCCAGCGGCATTCTTAGATTAACAACAGCAAAATAGTTGTTTGGGACATGGGACATGCCAGCACCATGTGCGTCCACATGTCTAAATGGGTGATGCAGAGTATGTTGCCAAGCAGCATATCTTCGTTGGTCCCATATTTGTTCTCTTTGAACCTTTTTCCTATGTGAGGGCAGCAAATATAGTCCTGCACAAACTACATGCCCCAAGTTTCTTTCCTTTTTCAACAAAGAGATAGGTTCCCTACAGATGTGTGTACTGGGTTACCCCCTTTTTCCCTTTTCGACCAACGAAGCGGCTGGATAGCCAGTCTATACTACTTTCCCTCCCTCATTTCCTCATTGAACCACGTCCTAGATTCATGCTCCAGTCCACCCCACCCTTCTTTCCTCTTTGAACCAAGACCTAGAATCGACTACAGAATCGAAAAAGATCTGCATGCAGCTAGAGCAATGACGGTTTCAAAGAGTGGCTAGGCGTGCGGCGGGAGGCCGGATCTGCCCACACTACATACGTCAACAAGGAAGAAGGGATCAATGGCCCTCCCGCATAGGCGCTGGGTGAAAGAGAATAGTGCAGCCGGCAGTGGATTGCCTCCCTCGCCGAAGGCGATAGAGTGAACATTGCACCTCCTCCCATTCCCGGTGCGACGGGATCCGGGCGGATCCTGCACCAGTTGTGAGGGGGGAAAGAGAGACAGAGGCCAATGCAATCTTGTTTAGATCTGGTGAAGAGGGTGAGAGACTGTGAATATAGCAAAACCCTAGCAAAGAACGCTGAGCCTCGAGCGTGTATATATATATGTAGTGCGGCAAGAGTGTGGAGAGTGCAAACCCTAGCGAACAAGCGCTGAGGCTCCAGCTTATATAGTACTTATATAGTACTCGTGTATACTACTAATATATAGTGGACTGGTTTTATTTTTCTCTCCATAACAATCGTTTTAAATTGTGTAAGTACGAAACGAAACTCTTTATTTAACGTACAAGTGAAGAAAACTACTCCCTTCGTCTAGGTGTATAAGTCATCTTAGGTTGTGCATCGCGACCAAGACGGAGGGGAAAACGAGAGAATTTAATGTTTTTTTCTAGTTAATAGCATTGCATGCATGATACGTCTCCAAGGTATCTATAATTTATGAAGTATTCATGCTGTTATTTTATCATTCTTGGATGTTTTACAATCATTTTATAGCAACTTTATATCATTTTTTGGGACTAATCTATTGACCCAGTGCCCAGTGCCAGTTGTTGTTTTTTGCCAATTTTTTACATCGCAGGAAATCAATACCAAATGGAGTCCAAATGCACCGAAACTTCACGGAGATTTTTATGGACCAAAAGACCAACAGTGAGCCAAAGAAGCACCTGGGGGTGCCCCGAGGGGGGCACAACCCACCAGGGCGCGCTAGGCCCCCTTGCGCGCCAAGGTGGGTTGTGCCCACCTCGGTGGCCTCCCGCACCCCCTCTTTGCACTATAAATTCCCAGATATTCCGAAACCCTTCGGGGTTAACCCAGATCAGAAGTTCCACCGCCGCAAGGCTCTGTAGCCACCGAAAACCAATCTAGACCTCGTTCTGGCACCCTGCCATAGGGGGGAATCATCTCCGGTGGCCATCTTCATCATCCCAGCGGCCACCACGATGAGGAGGGAGTAGTCCACCCTGGGGGCTGACGGTTTGTACCAGTAGCTATGTGTTTAATCTCTCTCTCTCTCTCTCTGGTGTTCTTGATATGTCACGATCTTGATGTATCGTGGGCTTTGCTAATATAGTCGGATCATATGGTGTTTTCCCCTCTCTATCTTGTTGTGATGAATTGAGTTTTCCCTTTGAGATTTCGTTGTTATCGGATTGAATACTTTTATGGATTTGAGAGGACTTGATATATGTCTTGCATATGAGTACTCGTGGTGACAATGGGATATCGTATTGATTCACTTGATATATGTTTTGGCACTCAACTCACAGATTCCCAAGGTGATCGACATTGGGGTAATCTATGCATAGGGGTTGATGCACGTTCTTGTCTTTGTTTCTCCGATAGAAATCTTGGGGCACTCTTTGAAGTTCTTTGTGTTGGATTGAGTATTATGAATATGAATTTGCTTTGGTGTTATTTTAGTATGAACTCTAGGATAGATCGAACGAAAATATTAGCTTTGTGTTATTTTAGTACATAACTTGAATAGATCGAACGGAAAGAATAACTTTGAGGTGGTTTCGTACCCTACAAACAATTTATTCTTATGTTCTCCGCTAGATAGGAACTTTGGAGTGATTCTTTATCACACTTTGAGGGATGGTTATATGATCCAATTATATTAGCATTGTTGAGAGATTGCACTAGTGAAAGTACGGACCCTAGGCCTCATTTTCAAGCATTGCAATACCATTTTTGTGCCCGTTTACTATTTGCTACCTTGCTGTTTTTATTTATTCAGATTATAAAAATATATTTCTATCATCCATATTACACTTTTATCACCATCTCTTCGTCGAACTAGTGCACCTATACAATTTTCCATTGTATTGGGTGTGTTGGGGACACAAGAGATTTCTTGTATTTGGTTGCAGGGTCATTTGAGAGAGACCATCTTCATCCTACACCTCTCACGGATTGATAAACCTTAGGTCATCCACTTGAGGGAAAATTGCTACTGTCCTACAAAACTCTGCACTTGGAGGCCCAACACGTGTCTACATTAATAAAGTTGCGTAGTAGACATCAAGCTCTTTTCTGGCACCGTTGGCGGGGAGGTGAGTGCTTGAAAGTTTGGTTTTATAACAGAAAACTACAAAAAAATTGAATTGAGGTTGCATCATATTATTCATCATTATAATGTCTTTCGTGAAAATGATGGAAAGGAAAATTGTGCTCAATTGATAGAAGAATAATTCAATAGAATGTTTGGTATAAACGATGAGCATGATTGCAATGTTGTTAGTATGAATTCTTTGAATATCCATGATGTTAATGATATTCAAAGCCATAAGCTCTGGGATGCTAGGTTTGATGAATATGATATTTTTAGTCCCCCAAGATTTGATGTGCAAATTTGTTATAATGATTGCATGCCTCCTATTTATGATGATTATAATGATGAAAGTGGATTTGGAGAGGTCATGACTTTATTTAGTGATGAATCCACCATTTTGGATGATGCTTCAATTGAGTATGATAACAAAGTTGCTATCTATGATAATTATGGTGATGACATGTATGCTATAAAGAATAATGATAACCATGAAACTTGTCATCATGGTTTTAATTTTCACTCTCATGATAGTTATTTTGTTGAGTTTGCTCCCACGACTATTGATGAGACGAAATTTGCTTATGTGGAGAGTAATAAGTTTTCTATGCTTTTGTGTCATGATAAGAATGCTTTATGTGATGTTTATATTGTTGAATTTCTTCATGATGCTACTGAAAATTATTATGAGGGAGGAACTTATGATTGTAGGAATTGCAATAATATCAAGTTTCCTCTCTATGTGTTGAAAATCTTGAAGTTGTGCTTGTTTTGCCTTCCTATGCTAGTTGATTCTTGTTCCCATAAGTTGTTTTCTCACAAAATCCCTATGCATAGGAAGTGGGTTAGACCTAAATGTGCTAGTCATATGCTTCATTATGCTCTCTTCATGTTTCAATTCTTATCTTTTATGTGAGCATCATTGAACTCATCATGCCTAGCTAAAAGGCATTAAAGAAAAGCGCTTGTTGGGAAACAACCCAACACTTTTACTTACTGTTTTTGTGTGTTCACATGATTATTCTACTGTATTGATCATGTTTTATTGCTTTTGTTTCAATAAATGGCCAAGTAAAGCCTTTGGGATCATGTTGGGTGATAGTTGATTTGACCCTGCTGAAAAACAGAAACTTTTGCGCTCACGAAAATAAGTCTCATTAATAACAGAAGAGTGCTTTTGAGTTGATTCTTTTTTCAGAAGTTTAATATACAAATTTCTCACGTGTTCCTAATTTGTTCATAATTTTTGGAGCAGCAGAAGTATGGTAGTTATCCAGATCATTACAGACTGTTCTGTTTTTGACAGATTCTGTTTTTAATGCATAGTTTGCTTGCTTTCTAGTTTCTATGGCTTATATTGCCCAATATAAATTGTGGAAATTATATGCTACAGTAGGCATTGTGTGGAAACAATTATGAATCTTGTCTTTGACAGTACCAAAGTGAAATAGTTTGCTCTTTATCATACTAACCTATCTCACGAAGTTCCGTTAAGTTTTGTGTGATTGAAGTTTCCAAGTTTTAGGTGAGATATCGATATGAGGAGAATAATGAGTGACAAGACCCTAAGCTTGGGGATGCCCAAGGCACCCCAAGTTAACATCCAAGGAAGATCCAAGCAACTAAGCTTGGGGATGCCCCGGAAGGCATCCCCTCTTTCGTCTCGAACATTATCGGTAACCTTACTTGGAGCTATATTTTTATTCGTCACACGATATGAGTTTTACTTGAATCATCATTTTATTTTGTTCGAATTTGCTTGATGTTATTTATAATAATGTTTTCATCTTTTATTTCAATAAAAGTGGCATTGATAGCCTTTGCCATGCTTATCTTGCAAGTATACATGTTGCTGTTTGAAAACAGAAAGTTTATCGATGTTGCAAAAATTCCAGAGGAAAGTCAGAATGTGATAAAATGTTGAAACTTTTTGAATAATAATCTCTGATAATTTTCTACAGTGTGGTATAATTTCACAATTTTTGGAGTTAGGGAAGTATGATGAATCTTGCATTCTTTACAGACTGCACTGGTTTGGCAGATTACTGTTATGTTTGCATTGTTTGCATATGCTTGCTTGTTTAATGAATCTATTTGAGAATAGGAGTATTAAATATGTAAAGGCATTTAGTATGCAATGTTGAATAATTATTTTAGTTATTTTCTACAGTAGAGATTGATAAGGTTTTTGCATTGGTTTATACTAACTTATCTCACGAGTTCTTGTTGAGTTTTGTGTGGATGAAGCTTTTGAGATTTAGGAAAACCGTGGTATGAGAAGAATTAAGGAGACACAAAAGCTCAAGCTTGGGGATGCCCAAGGCATCCCAAGATAATATTTCAAGAAGTCTCAAGCATCTAAGCTTGGGGATGCCCCGGTAGGCATCCCACCTTTCTTCATGAACAACTATCGGTTAGTATCGGTTGAGCCTAAGTTTTTGCTTCTTCACATGATATGTGCTATCCTTGGAATGTCATTCCATTTTGTTTTGCTTGTTGTTTTAATAAAATACTTAGATCTGAAAGTTTCTAAATAAAATAGAGTCCTCAAATAGTTGCCAAGGAGGCTAAGTAAGCGGCATTCACATCCCATCAACGAAGCTCTTTTCTTTGGAATTGCTCTTGTGCTTCACTTATATCCTATGAGTAAAATGTTGAATAAATTGAATGTCATGAAGTTGAAATCATTTCATGCCTAGTGGTAGCTTCACATTGGGTTTAGAAAATTAAATATTTTGAGGCTTGACAATCACAATTTTGGTCATACAAGCAATTCACGAATAATTAGTATCAGGAAGAGAACTTTCACATGCAAATACACTATCTCGGAAATCTTTTGTGATTGTGAGCCCCCATCAAAATATTACATGCCAAAATTGTTGACGTTGGACAAGGAAGACAACGTAATGATTTATGTTTGTTCATATTCACATAGAAGTTATATTGTCATAGATCCTTCAACATGTGGTGCTTGCCCCCCATCTTTGCTAGCCAAAAATTCCGGACCAAGTAGAGATACTAGTTGTGCATCCAAAAACCCTTAAACCCAAATCTTGCTTTCAAGAGTCCACCATACCTACCTAAGGATTGAGCAAGATTGTTCAAGTAAGTTTTCATCGGTGCAATAAGGCAATAAAAATTGCTTCTAAAAGTGTTAGATCATTTAGTGTAAGAGAAAATTGAGTGTTGTACGAACTTGTGATGGCAAAGCAATAAAAGCGACATACTGCATAATAAAGGTTGCCATCACAAGGGGCAATATAACGTGACATTATTTTGCACTAAGGGGTTGAGCATACAAACAAATAAGCGCATGGCAACCTCTGCTTCCCTCTGTGAAGGGCCTATCTTTTAATTTTCAGTATTTATTTTTATGCAAAGAGTCAAAGTTATTCTCTCTATTCTTATTTATTTTTCCCCTTTGGCAAGCATCATGTGGTGAGGAAAGATTTAGGAACATATGTCCAGTTGAATATGGGTAGCATGAGTTATTATTGTTGACATCACCCTTGAGGTAAATACGTTGGGAGGCAAAACAATAAGCCCCTATCTTTCTATGTGTCCGGTTGAAACGTTTTGCTCGTGTGTATGCGGTGAGTGTTAGCAATCATAGAAGACTACAAGATGGTTGAGTATGTGGAGCTCTTACTTAAACTCCGTTGAATAAGTTGAATTGCAATTGCTTGGTTACTAAGAACATAGGTTGTTGAGTTTCAAGAGAATTCATTGTTTGAACCTTAACATGTGAATTGGTAGCCATTATGACATGAGAAGTTTTATGAGAAAGAATTGTTGTTATGATGCTAAGAAAAGTGATTGAAATTATCATTGATAAAATTAATGCACTTTGCTAGCATTCACACTTCATAAATTATATCTTTTATCATTTACCTACTCGAGGACGAGTAGGAATTAAGCTTGGGGATGCTGATCCGTCTCCAACGTATCTATAATTTATGAAGTATTCATGCTGTTATTTTATCATTCTTGGATGTTTTACAATCATTTTATAGCAACTTTATATCATTTTTTGGGACTAACCTATTGACCCAATGCCCAGTGCCAGTTGTTGTTTTTTGCTTGTTTTTTACATTCCAGGAAATCAATACCAAACGGTGTTCAAATGCAACGAAACTTCATGGAGATTTTTTTATGGACCAGAAGACTAACAGTGGGCCAAAGAAGCACCTGGGGGTGCCCCGAGGGGGCACAACCCACCAAGGCGTGCCAGGGCCCCCTGGAGCGCCCAGGTGGGTTGTGCTCACCTCGGTGGCCTCCCGCACCCCCTCTTTGCACTATAAATTCCCAAATATTCCGAAACCCTTCGGGGTTAACCTAGATTAGAAGTTCCGCCGCTGCAAGGCCCTGTAGCCATTGAAAACTAATCTAGACCCCGTTCTGGCACCCTACTGGAGGGGGGAATCATCTCCGGTGGCCATCTTCATCATCCCGGCGGCCACCACGATGAGGAGGGAGTAGTCCACCCTCGGGGCTGAGGGTTTGTACAAGTAGCTATGTGTTTAATATCTCTCTCTCGCGTGTTCTTGAAATGTCACGATCTTGATGTATCGCGGGCTTTGTTAATATAGTCGGATCATATGGTGTTTTCCCCTCTCTATCTTGTTGTGATGAATTGAGTTTTCCCTTTGAGATTTCGTTGTTATCGGATTGAATACTTTTATGGATTCGAGAGCACTTGATATATGTGTTGCATATGTATACTCGTGGTGACAATGGGGTATCGTATTGATTCACTTGATATATGTTTTGGCACTCAACTCGCAGATTCCCGAGGTGATTAACATTGGGGTAATCTATGCATAGGGGTTGATGCACGTTCTTGTATTTGTTTCTCCGGTAGAAATCTTGGGGCACTCTTTGAAGTTCTTTGTGTTGGATTGAGTATTATGAATATGAATTTGCTTTGGTGTTATTTAAGTATGAACTCTAGGATAGATCAAACGGAAAGAATAGCTTTGTGTTATTTTAGTACGAACTCTTGAATAGATCGAACGGAAAGAATAGCTTTGAGGTGGTTTTGTACCCTAGAAACAATTTATTCTTATGTTCTCCACTAGATAGGAACTTTGGAGTGATTCTTCATCGCGCTTTGAGGGATGGTTATATGATCCAATTATATTAGCATTGTTGAGAGATTGCACTAGTGAAAGTACGGACTCTAGGCCTCATTTTCAAGCATTGCAATACAATTTTTGTGTCCGTTTACTATTTGCTACCTTGCTGTTTTTATTTATTCATATTATAAAAATATATTTCTACCATCCATATTACACTTTTATCACCATATCTTCACCGAACTAGTGCACCTATACAATTTGCCATTGTATTGGGTGTGTTGGGGACAAAAGAGATTTCTTGTATTTGGTTGCAGGGTCGTTTGAGAGATACCATCTTCATCCTACACCTCTCATGGATTGATAAACATTAGGTCATCCACTTGAGGGAAAATTGCTACTGTCCTACAAAACTCTGCGCTTGGAGGCCCAACACGTGTCTACAAGAATAAAGTTGCGTAGTAGACATCAATGCAATGAATTAACCACTCATGTCATATTTGGTAGTGTCAAGTCATTGAAAGCATGCACGGCCCACATCTCTTATTTGTTGATATTTCACGAAACAAGAAACGAGGAGGGAGTTGATGTACCATGCCTAAGTGTTTTGGTATTACTTGGTTTTCGTAAGGTGACTTACACACCTAGGCGGAGGAAGTACTTATGATCAACTAACAATCCATGCGTCCTGGTCGCACTTCCTGTCCTTCACGTGCGGTACACTAACCTCCGTTAAGTGAACAACCACACATGTGCCAAATTATCGGAAACGTGTGAGAGTGTGTACAAATAAATAATTTTAATTTCAATTATCGAAAAGGTTTGAGAGTATGTACAGTTTGCCCTCTCCCAATAATTATGGTTTGTTGTGTTCGGCCTAAACTTGATCAAACTTTACTAAGTTTGTCTTTAGTCAAATCTAATATGTAGAGTAAATAAAAATGGAGGGCTACTATGTCCATCCGGGTTTTTAGTCCACACCATTTTTTAATCAAAGTCTGACCACATATCTAGTTAATAGTTGGACAAATAAAATTATAGGGGAGCTAAAGACAAAGTTGTGAGAAGGCTTAGAAATCAATACAAAACTTATGCTCTTAGTACCAACGTCAATCCTTCTTCGAGGAAACATTTGGTTCATAGACAATTGTGTGATAAAATTGCACCAACGTGAAAGACGACTGCGTCTCCAACGCAACCAAGGTGAACTGATGAAGGATATCATATTTGTGGGTAACAAGCAAAGAGCACTGATGGAAGACAGCTTGTTTTTCATTGAAAATTTATCAGCTTCACCAGCCGATGCAACCATGAGACGCAACCATGAGCATCGATAGGTCATCGTGGTGATGCATCATCCATTTGGCATCAAGTTTGGGTGAGGCACCAATTAAGTTCGAAAAATCCTCAATGTGGTATGTTTCTTCTCGGTAATCAAGCTCGAGGAAGGAAGAACCACGTGGCAGAGGACAATGAGGCGGAATAACAATGGCCATCCAATTTTGTGCAGTTCCACTAAAATTGAGGAAGACTTGCCCGGGTATGGCAATACGCATTGCTGTTTGCAAAACAATAAAAAGGGATATAGCATTGTTACTTTGTTTTGGCAGTGGTACAAGATTAACAGCGATATCTCAATTGTCAATAAGAATTAATGAAAAGTACACCAACAAACAGAAGCATCACAATTATCTTGATCGGAACTAAACCAGGATACCCGAGAAAAAAAGCAGGACAGAAGCATTTATCGATGCCTCTGGATTGACACCGGCATTACTTAAAAGGGACGTCACTTTACCATGGGCATTGCTTCATTTAACCAGTGATAGTATTAGATTAGCAGCGGCAATAGGAGCATATGGACAATGACCGCACAACCACCATGTACTTTTTGTCAAAAAAACATGTATACCTCCACCGAGGCATAAACCAGGACAACTTTTCAAGTGGCCTTTCCTCTATAATAGTAAAAAATAGGTGATGTTGGACCAGCCGACGAACCCTAGCTACTGTACTATACATGGGGAGCTGGGGAGTAGTGTCATAGAAGAAAACCCGCATGCAGCGACCTGGGGAGCTGGACTTGTACAATGAAGCATGAAATCCAAAAGTAGTTATACCTCAGGTGGGCGAGATGTCGCTTAGGCGGGCGGGCGGGATCTGCCCACAAGCGAACAAGGGTGCGGAGGACCTTCGTCCGCGCCAGCGCTGGCTCAGAGAGGATGGTGTGCGTCGGCTTCCTCCATCGCCGATGGCGACAACATCAACGTTGCACCTCCTCGCCTCCCGCAGCGGACGGGGTTCGGCCGGATCTGTGACCACCGGTGAGGAGAGAGATAGAGTGGACACTGTCATCTTGTTTAGATATGGAGAGGGTGAGAGAGCGAGACGCAAGAAACCCTATCAAACAAGAGGCTATATATACAATGGAGTAAACATAGAATACGCGTGTTCCCGAAAAAAGAAACGAAAACTGCCGGACAAATTTTTTTAACGTACAAAAAAGAAAAACTCGATCAAAAACACGCCCCCGCTTCCAAGTCGTAGTTTGTATCGCTCACGTGTGGTCCCCGACCCTCTATTATTAAGTGAACAAATTAAAGGGTCAAATTATTACGTACATACGTAAGCTGCCTCTTCGTGTACAAATGCGCTCCATCATGTACTCGCGGGTATCTCGGAGGCAGAGTGAGTGCGTGTACATTTCTTCTTGTACATCGTACTCCATTTATCTCACTTCATATTGTTTCCCGCTCCTATGATATTCCTATCCTAGGAACAAAATGAGGCAGTAGTAAGTTTGTGTGTGTAGGGAGAACGAGACATCGATGGTGTACGAGTATTCGGGAGAGTCATCGCGCACACACACATAGACATAGACATGCATATCCGTGTTTACGTAAAATTCCATCTCCATCTCCAATCATATTTGTCCAACTGGCACATCATTTACGTTGGTAATTATATACGCATCAATATTTACGTACAACATTTCTTGTTTGCAGGCATCTGGACCGCTGCCACGCCCACTCATGCCAACCCGAACCCTCTTCATCACCCGCGCGTGCTTCCCACCCGAAACGGTCAGTGCCGCATTCATGCCCGGCCAGAGTAGACGCGTCCTCTCACTAGCGCCGGCATTGAAGCGGCGCGCCGGCCGAGAGAGCGCCGCCCGCGCCGCTTCTCGGTGCACGCGACTGCTCCTCGTTCAAAGGTCGCCACGGTCGGCCACAACATGCATGTAAAAAGTTCTTGGTAGTTCGTGCTACAGCTAGTTGTCCTCCCCTCCTCATCAATCTCTTACAGTAGTGCTAGTACTCCATGGCGCGATCCATCGACAAACAGGAGGGAAAGTTATCGTATACTCGGTTTGCGGTGAGTGGCATGCCAAGCGACCATGTGGGGTGGAACGTGATGAGGGTGAGACACGAACGCGACAGGCGTGATTTAAACGTTGGTTTTGCTCGATGGCGCGATCTAACGAAACGAAATGTTGGTTTCTCTCTGTTTCCATTTTTTCTCTAGAAAAACGGAAACTTTCCACTCCATTTTCATTCCTACTTCAAGGTTGCCCCCTTACAACATTCCATCAAATACAAAGGAAAACTAACACACATGCTGATGCATCTCAGTGATTCAAAGATCATAGCCAATATTTACTTCACAACTAAAGACAAAAGTTGTGAGAGTGTATACAAAAAAAACTACTCATGGGGTCTCTATGCCGTAAACCGTAAACCCTAAACAGGATTTATTTTCCTGGCTAGGTAGAACCTGTCGAAGGAAAGAAGGCTGGCACACCCGGATCATACGACGCTTTTGTGCAGTTCCACTAAAATCGAGCTGAGCATCCCTGTTGGCAAAGATATTGAAGAAGTGTGATTAGAATAATAGTACTGGCACTAGTTCATGAGACATAAACTCATCACAAATGGAAGTCGGTAGAAGTAGAGAAAGATCCACATGGAGATGGAGCTACGTGGGGAGCTGCGGCAGTGGAGCAAGCCGACTCCAAAAGGAAGTTGTACCTGGGACATCGGGCTATAGCTAGAAGGGAGGTTGGGAGGCGGCATCAGCCCATACCACAGGGACCCCCGATCGGGATGCACCGACAGTGGGTTTTCTCCCTCGCCGCTGTCGACCGCGTCTACGCAGAACATCGTCCCCTTCCCCCCAGCGGCGGGATCAGGCCGGATCTGTGACCAGTGGTGTGGACACCGTCGTTCTATGCTTGTGAAGAGAGAAACCCAAGCAAGCAGGCTTGTAGCTTAGGCTCCTGCTAGTGTATATATAGTGGAGCGGTTTTCTTTTTCTCTCCACATCAACCATTTTATATTGCGTACGTGTCACTGAAGAGTGAAATGATGGTTGCTTCTTCCTACTAACTTACTGTGTGATTTGACTGCTCCCGAGTGGCCCCTACACGTACTCCCCCTACGTGTATGAACGTTCCTGAGTCTCACTTCTACTTATCTCTATTTTCTTGCATGACACATAGACAGGATGCGCATAGAGGAATTTTGTTACTGCACGTTGTTATGTAGTACTACTAGTACCTATTCCCTCCTTCCGGTTCACTACCAGTACTCAGTTAATGGGCTCGTTTTCCTCAAGAAATTGTCTTTACCAACGTATTAATATCGGGAATGCATGCGTGAACAATGAATGATTAAACCTTGCATGCAACATTTTGACAAAGCATTGACTTATGAACATGTTAGTGTGAGGGTCTACAACCTCGTGCATGCATGCCACAGTCACACGTACACATGGACGCAAAAACGCGCGCGACGCCCTAATGCATGCATGTCCGAGCACATGAAACACATGCGGTCATGCTCAAGTGATCAACCTACACGTGCATGCACACACATACTCAGCCAGGGTGAGCTAGTGACCGTATAAACACCGGAAAATGTATATATTGAGCGAAATGAGCGTATTATGAAGTCCACTGAATGTATTTTTACAAATATATAGTGACACACAGTGTATTTCTCTCGTTTCAAATTAAGCCATATTAACCGGAAAGGGGGCAGTATGGACTAGCATTACTTTGTTGTGTCCCGTCAACTTGTCGAATGAGGAGAAGCTTGCAGGACGGAAGAAGCTTGCGCGCGGTGGCTCGTAGGACAAGGAGAAAATTTTGACTAATGCAAGATCTCCCTCGCTCAGGCGGTGGACGTGCAACAGTTAATTTGGTGTCAGATTGCCAGAAGCAAACATTGTACTAGCAGTACTGCAGGATGCTGCTAACGTGACACTACAATCAGAGACCCTTCGAGAAACTGTGTGCGATGCCATAATCATCGATGCATCAAACACGGTTCTGTATGAAAACCGTCAGAAATGTGTAAAACGTTTGCAATGATGGATGCATCAAACACGGTTCAGGTTGTAGTTGTGTGTGCGATGAAGGGCATACGGTTCAGTTCAATGAACTGTTTGCGATGAGGAGGAACAAGAGAAATGGGCAGCCAGATGGAGGCGTGTGCGATACACAACATACGGTTCACTCGGATGAACTATTTGTGATTAGGCAACACAAAAGAAACGATCAGCCAGATCAAAGGTGTGTGCGATATACTGCATGCGGTTCACTCGGATGAACTGTTTGCGTTGAGACATGAGAACATAAATGGTTCAAATGAACAAGATGTGTGTGATACGAGGCAAATAGGTCTGTAATCGGAGACATGTGCGAACACCGATAACAACACAGACGATTAGTGCTAACAAGCCGTGTGTGTTGTGAGCAAATGATTGCTGGTATACAATTGTGAGTGATTGATGAAAACATCATCGATGGGTTCCATTGTTTAGTCCGTGTGCGATGTGATTTTCTTTATCCGCACAACATCTACGCTCTGTTTACAGCATCAACATATATACTTAAAAAGACAACATTGCATAACCAAATTAAGCATACAATTACACAAGTGACTACACACATAACATTTCCACACACCAAAGAAAGCAATTACATGCATACTAAAGTAGGAGAAACGAGGATCTAATCATCTACTTATTGTTGCGACGAGGCTTGCCATTGCTCTGCTTCCGGCTGGATCCCTGGCCCTTTTGGGGAAGGAGGCACTTCCTCATGTCAACGATCCTCCTGTACATGTCGTAGCTCGTGTACGCCTCCTTAGTCACGTACACGACGTGAGCTTTGTCGAGTTTCTCCATCCAGGCCGAGTGCCAGGCACACTTGTCCTTGTTGCACGAATCCTTCATGTCTCTGTAGTAGGGGTCGATGATGGCCTCGGCGAGGTGAACCAGTGAGTCCTTCTCATGCTCCTTGCTACCCATGATCTTGTATTGGCCCTGGATGTCGACAAGATTCTGGCAGGCGATGCCCGACTTCTCGAGCGCCTTACATCGTTGGTGATGTCCACCGTAGCGCACATGTAGTGGGGGTTGTTGACAAACCTGGCAAAATGCTCGCAAGGACTTGTGGCCAGGCAGTAGTGGTAGACGAGGACGTGGTGGCGCACGCACATCTGGGCGACGGCGACCTTGGGACGAGACCCGGCACGAGCGCGGGTGTACTCGAGGTCGAACCCGACCACCTTGTACTTCTCCTCGGCAAGCAACAACTCCATGATGTGCATGGAGTGCTCCGCCCAGACCGGGCCGTTGGTGTACATCACCGAGAGGTCCATGAACCTTCTGTGGGTGTCCACACGACACGCATGGTGAACGGCTGCTCGTCGTCGGCAGCCGCTCGGAGCGCCATTGGAGCCGCGCAGGATACCCTCTAAGAATTTCTTGTGGTGGGTGTGCTTCTTGCAATGGTGGGGCGCAATCGAAAGGTTGAAGAGACACAAGGGTAAGTTAAATGGCCGCTGTAATAAATGGGGGCCGGCCGGCCTGTAACCGTCACGCCTTGTCACGGCATTCATAGCGGAGGATTCCAGAATCCAGTGCACGCTTGACAACACTGCACCCCAGGCATGGGCTCGAAGAGCCTATTCCCGCGCTACCGCACTGTTTACTGCGCAAGCTTCCCGCCCGGCTAGTTTGGCCACACGTCGGCTAGAAGAGGGACAAATCGTGGGCGTTTATTGGCAAAAAGCTTTGTAAAAACAAAGTGTGTGGAATGACTTCGGTCATAACTTTACCCGTGGGTGATGAGGTCAAAGTTACACAGAAGGGTGATGATGGACACTCGAGTGCGATAATTAATTATGCGCTCTACAGTGCATGCGGTGGAAGAAACCAACTGTGTGCAATAATGTCGAAGATCGCAGTCGAGTTAGCTATACAGATCGTGTGCTGTGAGATCAACAAGGTAAACTGATTCGAGAATGGTTAATAAAATCTAAGACCATTGCATATTAAGGTCAAAATAGTGCTAGCAATATACGAGTCTCATACGATGCCATTTCAACGATTGTACCACAAAAGCTCGAAATATTACAAGGTTCAAATTCCAGAATTATATGGCTCAAATTCGAAGATTACAAGGTTCAAACTGATATTAGAAATGAAATTCAGCTCATCAGCTGCAAACGCTCGCGCTGATGCGCTGAACATGGATATCAGAGAGGTTCAAACTAATATCACCGCTTCTAAGTCTGGCTTCGAAACCTCACAATTTTTGCAAAGGGGTCAGCCACTGAGAAGTCATGTATGGGGTTGACCCGATGACTTCCGATTACTCTGTCATCTGAAGTTCCAAAATGAAATTCAGCATTTTTGGAGCCTACTCCATTCTGCCGCAGGCGCCGGCGCTGATCAACAGACCATTCATTTTTGCGAAATAAATGTAGGGCAAACCTCATTTCCTTCAGCACCCTTGCTCTGAGAACAAAGAACCTGGCGAATATAATCTCCGGTAAGGTCCCTCGGTAGGAGTTCAAAGTAATTTCTGAGAGATGCAGATCTAGGCATTCGACGTGATTGTTATATTGTATCACATTATCCACCACTGGGCCTAATCTTATCTGCAAAAGAAGAAAACGTGTTAGTGCCTACATGCAGTTTTGAACATTACTACAGGCCTAGCTATTTGGTTTGCAGGATTTGTAAAATGCACTAACATGGCATCTTCGATCTGACATGATTAACATGGGCATTGATTACATTCTAGAAAAATGTGGCCTACTTCACAAGAGGTTGGAGTGGATGAAAAGTCCCCTAAGAAAACTAGTACAGATGAATCCAAAGGAGAAATGCTTATTGATTGTAACCATATGGATCAAGCAACCAATATGGGGGGGCATGTATGTACTGAAATCCTCCAAAAGAACCTTCAGAAATCGTAGTACATTGTCATTGTAAACTTGGAAAAAGGTGTCACAAATTGAACTCCCTTATGGTTAACATTTAACAGGAAAGGAACATCACCTCGATATATAGCTTCTCCAGGCACGGAAAGCATCTTAGGAAACTGACAACTTGCTCCAGGTCGGGCCCGATAGATTCTAGTGCCAAGACCTTCACTGTGCGCAGTTTCAGGGTCAAGCTTGTCGGAATCATTTTCTGAATGACAGACGAACAAACATCTTCAAAATTAGAAATAATGTTAATTTGTAGAAGGAGAGGTAGAAGGCGGTTGTTGTACCTGAACGGGTGTGGATCCAATAACAAGTTCGGAGTATTTGTCAGACGAGTAGCCCACCACTGTCAATTTCGGCGCAGAAATGACATTGATTCTTGTTGGACCTTCTTGATCAGCTACAAGTAATCTCTCAAGTGCAGGTGTGTCCTGGATGACCATACCATGGTCCACCTTTTGTGATGTCTTCCTGCCACACCAGCAACACACATAAATAGTCCGGAGAGTCATGGAGGTGATGTGGAAGGTACTCAACCCATTGATCGCCTGAAGACGAAGGTACTCGAGTGTAGTACAGCCACGGAGCAGGCGCTCCATGTCACCCTTTGAGAGGCAGACGGCGACGAGCTCGAGGTGCTTCAGTCGTGGTAGAATAAGAGCGGGCGCGTCATTAAGGGGCGGGAAATGGCAGTTCCTGAACTTGGCGACGCGCAGCGTGGGCGCGAGGCGAGTGCGGACGTTGGCAGCGACCGCATATGCCCATCATCAAAAGTGAGCTCCTCGAGCTGATCTAGGGCGGGGGATCGGAACCAGTCGTCAAGCTTGGCTCGGTCCTTGCCGTTGGAATGGAACTTGCCCATTCTAAGGCCTTTGGTTGGGCCAAGGTGACTGCCGAGGATCTTGGAGAACGCATCCAAGCTTTGCGATAGCCATGGCAGAGCTCTTGGGTGTCGAAGAGGTCGAGAGGGCTGGAGTTCCATAGGGGGCGCCACCGCCGGGAAAGGAGGGTTGTCCGCACCCCATATTTGATTGGGAGGAGGGAGATGATGACTCTCAACATATCATCGGGGAGGCTGCTGATTAAGTCTAGGCCTGCTGGAGTCGCTTGCGGTTCTAGCTCGCCCCGCCTCCGCTTGTTGGCAGCCCCGTTCTCCACCTCCGGAGTCTCCTTGTCAGCGGCGCTTTCTGATAGAAATGGGAGTACAGGGAATATTTAGTTAAAACAGGGCAATAGAAAAGTGTATTGGTAACTAGAAGTTATTAGGTAGGAACATAGTAAGATAAGGGAATAACAATTGGTTGCTTAAATACTACACAATTCATTTGACATTGCTGGGTAAGTCAACATATGCAGATAGTTGAAAAGAAAACTTACTTCGAACAAAGTCTGGACGGATGATTTTGTCGGGGAAGTTAGCATATATCTCATGACCAGGCCCTTCTATGTGCAGTGCAATTTTAGTGCCAGCTTTCAGTACATAAAACTTTGCAATTTCATTCCAAAAGCCAGTGCCAAAATAGGAGTCACCACGTTCATCAAGTATTACAGTAGCAACGATTGTAACTCCATGGTTTGTGCGCAGTATGACATTCGTGGAGCCTTGATGTATGTAAAGGGAAAAATTGTGCACTACATAATCTGTTGCATAGCGAGGGATGTCCTGCAGAAAATGGTAGGGTTGTTAAAGAAAATATGGTAACATGCAAATATGGGCCCAAATTGAAAGAACTGTACATCAGTTGAAATCGAAGAACAAAAGTCTATAATTCAACAGATAGGGTAAACATGATGTCATGGAAATATGAGAGTAATCGAAAGAAAAATACATCATTAATTTGCCTAATATAGAAAGAAGAGGGGGAAAATCCCCTTTGACGTATATGGTGCATGTGGCACCTTTTATCCAAATGTAGCAATATTTAGAATATGTTCAGGAAAGTAGGCCATGCCAACCGATTTAGGGTGAGTTTGAACATACCGCGCGCGTCCTCAAGTTATCTGGTACGATGAGATGGAATCTCTGGCGGCGGTCGCCAAGTCCTGAAGTATCGGTGCACTGTACATTCTATGAATGAAAGAAAACCCTCAAATCAGCTCGAATAAAAATGAATTCACAGCGATTTCTGCCGGGTGATTAAATGAGGGAGATGAACTGGGATAAGAGATGAGATAATATCTCATAGCGTCGAGAAAGTCGATGCGATAGGCGGCGGCAAGCGGAAGTGGCGAAATGCGGTGGGCTTTGCCGGCAGCCTGGCGGCGGTGGCAGGCGTCGAGCTAAGTGTTTACCGCCGCGATAGGCGGTGCCATGGAATAGACGCGGAGGAGCTTGTGCAGGTGTGAATGGGGAACATACCGGAGGGGCCGAGGTGGGTGGCAGGCGGGGTGAGGGTTTTTGTGACGTGGGGATGGTGAGGGTTTTCTTTTTTCTTTTTCGAATTGGGTGGTGAGGGTTTTTTGTCCCACAAAGAATTTTGGGGGCGACGGTTTGCTAGAGCGAACCGTGTGTGATTGACGCAGCAGGCAAAATGATAGTCATTGCACACGGTTCCAATTTTGGGAACCGTGTGTGATTGACGTACTACCTCGGTCCTGGTTTATTGGTCCCCCGTTGTAATTTTTACCAAAATTTGGCGAAATATTTAACATACTCAGACATAGATAATAAGCGTACACGTACATAAGCATAGTTCAACCATAAGTACATAGTTCAACCGTCATTAAGCATACTCAAGCGTACATAGTTCGATCCATCCCACATCTCATCTCACATGCGGCCGGCACGATCCTGAAGCTTCTCCAGGTACTCGGCGTACGCGCCATGCGCCACCCTGCGAGAATACTTCTGCTTGAAGGAGCCAACGGCCCGTCCTCTTGCATGCGCAGAACACTTAGATACGCGTCATGAATCTTGTGGTTGCAAAATGGGCATCCATAGCCATCGTTCCAGGTCCTAATACGCCTGTTATGCATTCCCGCATAAAGCTCCCTCAGGATTCGCCTCTTGTACCTCCTCTGGGCATCTTCATCCTCGTTGTCCACATCGTCAGACAGCACCTATACATATAGAAAACAAATTTGGCATCAAATCACTGATTACATGCCATGAAGTAGGATTAAGAATTTATGGCTATTTATTTATACATATTCATATATTATGGTTCGATTTTTAAGCACAGTCGTCTATGTACAGACCAATCTTGAAGAAAATAATGGCACAAACATATGTAGGTCATTCAAAATCAATTGTCAAGTCCTGGCTAGGAATTATTAGCACAAACACTAACCCTAGTCGGATTACTAGTAAAAATCATTTGCACAGATGAAACAACTAATCACTTATCACCTGTACCATTCAAACAATCAATACACTACACGGATCTAACGAAACTTACTCAGATTTCACGGATTGGGAGAACATAACCACAGGATTTCTATTCCAAAAAGGGGGAGGCAGGAATAACCAGAGAAACCCTATGATCTATTTGACACATAAATGGGTATAGATGACTAACCAGCTGTCCATCGTTGTCGGAGTCGTCGCCAGAGTGGTCGTCGGAGTGGTCGTCGGAGTCGGTGTGGAACTCTGCCTTCGGCTGTGGAAGCTCGACGCCGTCGACGATGTCAGGGTGCAGCGATAACTCGCCGGCGATGACGGCAACCTCTGTCTCCATCTCCACGTCGTGCTCCAGTGCTTTAGCAGCCCCGGTGTCGCCACTCCCTCCGATGGGGCGCTTCGGTGGCATCCTCATACACTGATGGCTTTGAGGACTGAGAGCGGCGTCGAGGTTGCAAGCGGAGAGAGAGGATTGTGTGTGCGTAGCGAGGATGGGGGTGCGGCCGCTTGGGCGCACAATTAATATGGAGTAGTGGGAGTTGTGGGAGAGAGGCAGGCGGCAGTCAAACCGATGGCTCGCCTCCCGGTGAGCCTGCGCACAGGACTGCTGGCATGCCTACCGAAGTTTCACACAGCTACTCGCACGCCTCCCGATGACACTGTGCAGCGAGCACGCCTCCGTCAATTCACACACCTGCACGCACGCCTCCCCGTCTGCCTGCGCAGCGGACTGCTCGCATGCGTCCCGTCAACTCATGCCTGCTCGCACGCCACATGGGTCGCACGGCGGCACGTATATTTTTTTCTACTTGGATGATTAATGTTGTCGCTTTATTGCTTAACTGAAGCATGGCACGTATCCATTGTTGGTCTAACGCTCACGGTTTGAATAAATAATCCGTTTGGGATATTGGTTCCCAATTATTAATAATCCCCCGTCTGTAATTAGATAAAGATTACATCAAAACTGGTCTTAAATTTGACAAAAAGAAGTACAATGCCACTTTGTATTGGTGTCCATATGACAACACGATAAGCTTCACGAACATCAAATAAGTTTTGGATATACTAGAATTTAAAAATCAAGATTCTCAATGTTTGAAATTTGTTGCACGGGGAGTAAACATGCACCCAGTGAGACACATGTGTTTTTGCAATCCATTTAGGTGCACTGTCACGTGTGCATGTAGCTCAAATTTAATTTTTGCACATTATACCCATAAAAAGTCAATCAATGTACTAAAACATCTTAATGATCTCTGTGAATTTTTTGAAATTAAAACGTCCCTCCTTTGGTAACATGTATGTTCATCGCGGGATAATTAATTTAACATGCATCGTAGTTGCGGTGGATTCGCGGTGTGTGTGTGGGTGTGTGCGTCTGCGGGTGGCGGGTGGCTCGCAGTACACTACGAGTTGTGAGCCACCGTGTGGGTTGGCCGTTTTGTTAGGCAGGCTGGTGCCACATCAGAGTCGTGAAATCGTTATTTAAAATATTACACAACCCTTTCATACATAAATGTTTTGGCCACATGCAGTCGATGGTTGTCCTACACGACACTCGATACTCGCATGTGACGCTTTCTGTGGGCCCGCGAGGTCGTCGTCCATCACTTTGACGAACAGCCGGCAGTGAGGTTAATTTGACCAGCAAGGTAGAATCTTTTTTGTTTGTGTTATGGTGGTATATAGTACGCGTCGAAGAGGTGGGAGGGGACTAGCATATATACTATACGTATGCGTCCGTGAACAAGTACACCTCACTCAGTGTCGGGACTTTTTGGTTACCGAGGCACGTGCCACATCAAAATTGTGAAATTGGTTATTCAAACATCACACAACACCTTTTTGGGCCACATGCATATATATCCTAGCTAGGACACTCACGTGTGACGCTTCCATCTGTGGGCCCACGAGGCCATCGTCGATGCATGCATGCATGCATCACTTTGACCTACATCGGGAGAGGTTAATTAATTTCACCATCGATGAGGATTCTTTTGGGTTGTACATATATTACGGCAGGAGCATATAGTATGCGGTGAAGAGGGGGGAAGGGGACCATCATATGTAGTACGCTTGATATGAACCTCGCTCTGTGTGGGTGCATGGTTTACGGTTTTTGAGGCATGTGGCACATCAAAGTTGTGCATTTTGGGTATTCAACATATATATGTTTGGCCCACATGCAAAGCGGTGGTGGTTGTCCTCTCGCACCCACTTAAGCGGTTATCAGCGATATCGATGCTTTCCATCTGTGGGCCCGCTTGGTCCATCACTTCTTTTTGCCTGACAACAAGAGAGGTTAATTTGACTTAGGAGGGGATTATTATTTTTGCTCTGGGATGACATGCATGATACACTTTGAGCACACACACATGCATGTGTACGCATGAATCCCTCCCATCGAGTCGAAGTGGCTAGTACAACGACACCATCATGAACCGATCTCGCTCTGTGTGGGGAGCTAGTGTACGATTTTTGACACACGCGCCAGATCAATGTTGTGTATTCAAACATGCATGCACGCATCACCTCCATACATATGCATGTAGTGGTTGCCTTCGAACGATACACTCCCTCGCGTGGTTATCGACGACAAGCCTATATATTTGTGGGCCTGCGTAGACATCCATGATCACCTTGACCAACAACAAGATAGGTTACCATGGCGGATTCTTCATTTGGTTAGTGTTATCGTAGTATAGGTCATGGTGAGATTCAGACCTAATTAAGTTTGAGCGCATATACTATGCACGCATGCATGCATATATGAATCCCCGTCGTTGGCTTGAAGTGTGGTGTAACATACATATGCATCGTCAACCTAACCCTCACTCAGTGTGGGGATTTCTAGTTCGAAATCACGGTGCCACATCAAAGTTGTTCATTGTTACTCAAAAACACACCTCTCCATACATATGTTTGGGCCACACGCATGCAGTGGTTGTCTTCGGGGACTAGCTACTTGCGTGATTATTGGCGAGCTAGCCCATCTCCGGGGTCGCATGGATGGCCATCACTTTGACCAACAACAAGAGAGAGGTTGTACGACCAAGGTGGATTATTCTTGGTCCGTTTTACGATCCATCTTGGTGAGATATATGCCTCTCTGGCCCGCCGACTGAAAGTGTGTGTGGGGGGGGGGTTGCTACATCGCACTTTGCTAGGTGAACCTCGGTTGGGGGGCATGCATTCATAGCTTAATTAGGATTCCCTTCGTGGCGACACGAGGGGGGTGGGGGCTGCTAGCTACTTCGCACTTTGCTAGGTGAACCTCGGTTGGGGGGAGGGGCATGCTCATAGCTTAGGATTCCCTTCGTGCCGGACACGAGGGGGGGCTGCTAGCTACTTCGCACTTTGCTAGGTGAACCTCGGTTGGGGGGGGGCATGTGCATTCATAGCTTAGGATTCCCTTCGTGCCGACACGAGGGAGGGGTGGCTGCTAGCTACTTCGCACTTTGCTAGGGTGAACCTCAGTTGGGGGGGAGGGCATGCATTCATAGCTTAGAGGATTCCCTTCGTGCCGACACGAGGGAGGGGGCTGCTAGCTACTTTGCACTTTGCTAGGTGAACCTCGGTGTGGGGGCATGCATTCATAGCTTAGGAATCCCTTCGTACCAACATGAGGGAGGGGGGCTGCTAGCTCTACTTCACACTTTGCTAGGTGAACCTCGGTTGGGGGCATGCATTCATAGCTTAGGATTCCTTCGTGCCGACACGAGGGAGGTGGGCTGCTAGCTACTTCGCACTTTGCTACGGTGAACCTCAGTGGGGGCATGCATTCATATATAGCTTAGGATTCCCTTTGTGCCGACACGAGGGAGGGGGGCTGCTAGCTACTTCGCACTTTGCTACGGTGAACCTCAGTGGGGGCATGCATTCATATAGAGCTTAGGATTCCCTTCGTGCCGACACGAGGGAGGAGGGGGGCTGCTAGCTACTTCGCACTTTGCTAGGTGAACCTCAGTTGAGGGGGAGGGGGCATGCATTCATATATAGCTTAGTATTCCCTTCGTGCCGACACGAGGGAGGGGGGGCTGCTAGCTACTTCGCACTTTGCTAGGTGAACCTCGGTTGAGGGGGAGGGGGCATGCATTCATAGCTTAGGATTCCCTTCGTGCCGACACGAGATGGTGGGAGCAAGCAATACCATGCGCTTTGCGAGAGAGGTGCCACATCGAAGTTGCATTTGGTTTTGAAAATCAAACCACCCTTTTGATACATGAATTTGGTCCACATGCAAGTGTGTTCGTGTTCTGACCCTCTCCCGCGTCATTTTTTGCCAAATTTATGAACATTAGAAAAGTCGGATGACGCAACAGACATGGTTCACTCAAACTAACCATGTGCCACGCCGGTGCACCTGTCACGCACACATCCGCACAGTACATTGGGCTCCACGAGGCTCCCCCTCTCAAAAATATCTGCCCGCTTCGAGGGTTTTTCTGTTTCATAACACATGGTTGTTATCTCCGGACCGTGTGCGATGTTTCTTGTTCCCAATCCCGCCTGCATCGGAAATGTCTGCCCGCCTCGAGGGTTTTTCTTTTTCATAACACACGGTTGTTATCTCCAGACCGTGTGCGATGCACTATCATCAAAATTCTCAACAGCCCGGCATTTCACTCCCGCGTTTGACTCCCGCGTAGTAAAATTTTTAGTACCCGCATCATTTCCTCAAACACCCCCCTCCACACAGACACACACACCAAAACCTCCTCGGGCGTGCACGCGCGCACACACACACAGACCCTCCCTCGCTTGAAACCCTAGCAAAGTCCCCGCCGCCGCTGCCGCCGCCGCCGCAAGGCCGTCAACATCTGCCGGTTTGCCCGTGCAGCTTACCCATCGATCTCCATACCCAGGCCGCCCTGAGGTTCTTAGATGAGGCCTGCCAAACGCCCCTTTCCCACAGATCCCCATCCCCATCCCCCACTCCAGAGCGTCGCAGCCTAAGCCAGGCTACGCTTCCCATGGAGCTCGAGGAGCGACTGGCCCAAAAGAGGTGTATAGCAGTCTCTTCGCCCAACGTCACCAAGGAAGCTGACAAACATTACTGGCGGCAGGCACTCAAGCAGCGGGCTAGAGTATGCGGGCATGTCTCGTCCGCCGGCTACGACATCGAGGTCATCGACAGTGACGCCCTGAGGCGGGTTGTGTCACAGGTTAAGTGGCCCACCCCCAACCCCTCGGGTTCAACCACCGTCGATCTCATCCATGGCCCCGCCACTGATCTCCTATGGCTCACTGTCAACAATTTGCCATTCTACATCGCCATCAAGCCCCTTTTGTCATTTCTGAAGGACACGTTCTGTGACGCTGGCTTGGGATCCACAGCTTCCAAGTCAGACCTCATCGACGGCGACCACGAGGAGGGCACCCTCTCCGGCTCTTCCAAGGGGAAAGATCCCATCTGCTCTTCCAAGGGGAAAGCGCCCGCCTGCGACATCAGGGAGGGCACCCTATAGCCATGCTCTTCCATGGGGAAGGAGCCCATCTGCGACAACATGGAGCGCATCCAGGGTCTGTGCTCTTCCCATGAGAACGAGCCCATCTGTGACAAGTGAGGAAACACATGATTTGTTTATTTCAGTTGTTCACAATGTGATGCTCTATATGTGCAATTATTTACTGTGCAGTACATTTCATCAATCCAGTTTTAAACATACCGATAGGAATGCATATATTTGCTTGCTGTTAAGCCTGTTATAGCTAGCATATGCCTCTTTTAAAGTTTTTTGATTGTTCGGTTGTTTGTAGTTAGCATATGTTCAGTTTCAAATGCTATCTTTGGTTGTTCGTAGTATGCCTTGTTTATTCCAGTTATTCACAACGTGATGTTCTATATGTGCAAGTATGAACTGTGCAGTTCAATTTCATCAGTACCAGTTTCAACAATACCACTATGAATGACTACATTTGGTTGCTGCATCTTGTAGTTAACACGCCTTTCCATTTTTATTTAACCATAACCAGTGTACTTAGACCGGCACAATACCAGTTTGAATGACCATGTTTGCTTGTTGTTAAATGTTAGGCCTGTTGCAGTTAGCACACCTTTCCACTTGTTTTGCTTTACTAGCGTGCTTAAACCTGCACACTGAAGCTATCTTTTGGAGATTATTTTGTCTGCCATGTGTAATTTTGGTTGATGTTTAGCCTGTTGTGCTTAACATGCTTCTTGATGTACCTACACAGGACAATTTTGGGAACGACTGCTGTTTTCCATCGAGGTTAGTTTCATCCCATGGCTTATATCTGCTCACTGTTCAGGATATCCGTAGCTGGTACCATATAGGCCGGCGGCTGATAAGGGACTAATCGGTGAATCGGACTTTTAACTGAATATATCTGCAACCCATTTTTCCTTAGGTTAACTAGGGCCATATGTAATATATCTGAGGCTACATAGCAACATGCACTGTACTTAATGTCTAAATATGCAATCCTAGGCTACATAGCAACAAGGAAGAGTGTTACATTAATGTTCTAATGATGTCTAGATATACGTAGAAGAGCAGCAGCAGCAACAGCAACAACACAGCCCTGTTTGGATACTCAACTTAGCTAGAGGTTAGAGTTAGTTTCTAGCTCATTACTAACCCTGAACTAACTCCATCCAAAGAGTTGTTTGGATGGCAGGGTTAGATTGACAATAAATGCACTAGGAGAACTAGCTCCAATTAGCACCTCTTGGGTTGGATACTAGTTTTTTGGGTGGGTTATAGATGCAACTAGCTCAAACTAGCCCTCATGTTTAGATATACTTTAGGGCTATTTGAGCCCGAACTAGCTCAAACTAACTGTAACCCGTGGATACAGCAGCAGATAATTTGTAAGAATGAACTAAACTCCTTCCGGCCCATAATATAAGATGTTAATTCATCTAATATGTGAGTATATTGGATGTTATAAGATACTCCCTCCGTTCCTAAATATTTGTCTTTTTAGAGATTTCAAATGGACTACCACATACGGATGTATATAGACATATTATAAAAGAGTGTTGTACTACATCATTGTGCAATTGCTGTTTAGCTTCTAATATTAACTTGGTGCTTTTAGGTACATATGTCATTGGTAAAGATCCGCGTTTCGACCCTTTCTGCGTATGGGGCAATGAGATATCGATGAACCAGCATCAAGTGAGGAAGCTGATAAAGATTGTTAGTAAAATGGGTCCAAAGATGGCAATTAAACTATTTGTTTACACTTTATCCAAGACAACAGCGAACTGCAGGATGGTAAGTAAGAACTCTGCAGCCTTCTTTTTACTGCCCATAATGAGTTGTGTTAGATGACAATGTCTGAAATCTTATTCCTTTGCAGTGGTTGCCAAAGCAGTTTACTCAAGATTACCTCTCAAACTACATGATTGGTGGGCATGCAAAGGTTAAAGTATTTCTACCAGAACACGATGATTATCTAGATGTTTTCATGAAGACCGTGAAGGATGGGCGGTCGGCCATCACAAGGGGTTGGACTAGAGTCGTGCGTGCCTTCTGCATGGAGGAGGGCACAATATGGGCATTCCGCTTCACCTTGTTCAGCAACCAGAATATATTTCGCCTCTTTCTTTACCGTCTTTAATAGTACAAGTATACAACTGTGGTTCATCATTCTTTATTTGGTTCTTATGTAATTCTTGAACATATGTACCTATGAATCGAATAATGCATTGGTTGTTTGAACCTGATGGATATGAATAAAGCTGTAGCATACATTCAAATTCAAATCCAAATCCGGTACAATTTGGAAAAGCAGCAATTAAATTACGGTGAAATTACGCTCTCCAGGTTGTTACGGCACACACGGTTGGTAAAAAACAAACGTTTGCGATATGCACCATAATCCGAGATGGTTCACAGAGAGGAAACGTGTGCAAGCATGCACACAGTTTCCGTTTGCAAAGCGTGTGCGATGTCAGAGAATATCACAAACGGTGCGGGCAAACTAAACGTTTGTGTTAGTTGCCTTATCATACACGATTCGCAACCATGAACTGTTTCTGATGAAGTATGCATCGTAAACGTTGCACCACAGAATAGCGTGTGCGATAGTTGTCGTGTACGACGATGTTACGATGGTCCGACGTTTCGTAATCCTGTCCGACACTCGTACGACGATTAGCTAATCTTCTTAACGGTGAACCGTTTGTGATGGGCCCCGCATCATACACGTTCTATAATAGTGAACCGTTTGTGATGGGCCGCGCATCATAGACGTAGCACCACAGAATACCGACTGCGATGGCAATGCAAGCAGAAACGAGTAGGAGTACTGTAGGGGCCCTATCCCGATGGTTTCTGGGTCGTGTGGGAAGGACCCCCCTATCGCCCACACTCACTTGGCGACGGTTCCAAATGTTGTCGCGGAAAGGGGTTTTAAACCGTTTGTTTAGGATCGACGCGCACCTGTGTAGTACCATTATTCTTCGACTTCCCGAAGAGGCGAACAGCCAAGCGCAAAGTTTACTACTAGTACTACTACTATAGAGGTATGTACTACTAGGAACCAGATGGTGGAGCGTCTGCACTCTTATTTTATTTTAAAATGTGATAAAGCAATCTTCAACACATTTGGTTCTCTTCGAGGGTTCTCGCATGTGATAATGGAAGTGATTGCATGGAACACTCACCACAATTCTCGCTTAATTCTGGCTCCTATCCTGTTACAAATAGGAGCACTCGGTAATATTTTCTCTTTTTTTGTTATTCAGCATGTAAACAAGTCAGCAAACCTTGTGGCGCATCTTTGTGCGAACCGTGCTTGCTGCACTTTGAATGTGACCGAGAGCTGGCTTGATGAAACACCTCGCTTCCTTCTTCTTTTTTTGCGGGCTACCTCGCTTCCTAGTGACCAGTCTCTTGGCTGATCATCCTAAGAATGCTTATATATGAATAAAGCTCTCTCATTTACCCACAAAAAAGATTAAGCCATATTAACCGGAAAGGAGGCGGTATGGACTAGCACTACTTTTTGGTGTGTCCCGTCAACTCGCAGAACGAGGAGAGGCTTGCAGGACAAGGTGAAGCTCGCTTACGCCCTCTCCATCTACCTCAAGCCTGGTGGCTCGCTGGACGAGGATAAGCTTTTGACTAATGCAACCTACCCTTGCCCAGGCGGTGGCGTGCAGCAGTTCATTCGATGTCAGGTTGCCAGAGACGAACACTATAGTACCATCATTGTTCGACTTCATGAAGAGGCGAAGAGCCAAGCGCAAGGTTTAGTAGTACGAGTAGTACTACTAGTATACAAGTACTAGGAACCGCATGGTGGAGCGTGTGTACTCTTATTTTATTTTAATCTATGATGAAGTACAAATTTATTCAAGAGAAGTGCGGAAAACGGCAGCCCAATAGTAATATTAAAAAACATTGCACATGTAATGATGATATCGATCAACCATGCTCGAATATATCTTGGCCTCCGTGCGAGCCCGTCTGTGTGTTCTCGCTCCTCGTCTCTCTCAAGGAACGGCAGGTTGTCCATTTTGCCGTCAATTGAGATCGCTTTGATCACACTCCGGTCCCACATGTCAGTGATATGCCAAGAAGAAAGTGCGTTGACCGACTGGCCATAGGCGTACTTGGTTTTGCACATTCATAATACTCATCCCTCTGTCACAGTTTACAGGGCGCGCTTCATTCTCATGCATTTCTCTCCATGCATTTCCACCACCAGAGAGACTTTAGACGCATTTGGTTTAATGCTCAAATAATTAGGGTGTGGTAACCGCAATCAAGTCCACAATTTTCTCTCGGTGTACTAGGTGTGTACGTGGAGTGGAGTAAGTGCATGCATGTGTGTACCTAGGGTGGAAGCACTGCATGCATGTGTGTACGCATTATTTCCTCTAGTAATAGACGCCGTGCTATAACTACCAATGCTATTTTTCAGGTCGATCGCTAGTCGCCTTGTTCCCAGAGATTGTTGAAGCGCGCCCTATAAACAGTGACGGAGGGAGTAGTATGAGCGAATTGAAAGAAGAGTGTATTGATGGTTGCTTCTTCCGAGCAACTTACAGTGGGAAAGGTGGGGCTTATGATTTGACTGCTCACTACTCACTATTAGTGCGGCGGAACACCGGGCTGAGTCTCCCATGCGGTTGTGCACTACCCCATCCGTTCATAAATATTTGTCTTTCTAGAGATTTCAACAAGTGACTACTACATACGAAGCAAAATGAGTGAATCTACACTCTAAAATATGTCCATTTGAAATTTCTAAAAAGAAAAATATTTAGGAAAGGAGGGAGTATAATTTTGTGCATGGCACATGGACCCGGATGCTGAAGAGGCTTCTGGCAACGCTATCAAGCTTCCAGCATTTGTTTACATAATTGACGTACTATACAAATAATTTTCCAGCGACATGAAATTGTACAATGCTCTGAGCTTTCAGCTTTTGTTTCGTGTGTCTTGCCATCCATGCTCTTTTGAAAAAAAAACTAACTTCCTTGCTAATGCATCTCAATGATTAGCAGATCAGAGCTAATATTTACATCACAACTGAAGACAAAATTGTGAGAAGGTGTTAAATTAAAATTGATCCATGCTTTCATTGGCAGAAAATTCCCCCCAGCTCGGTCTAAATCAACAAGGCGTGTTGGGGAAAAAGTAGCTGTCTGGAGCATGCAACATTCCGATCATTTTGTGCAGTTCCACTAAAATAGAGCTGAGCATCCATGTTCCAAAGATATTAAGTGTGATTACAATAATAGAGGCTGTTGATGAAATAATAAACACACAAATAGAAGTCGGTCACCTTTGCAGTCTCTCTTAAGACTAACTAGTTGGAGAAAGCAAATAGTTGGAGAAGATTAGGCTCGGAGTTGGATGAGGAGGATAGAGCAAAACCAATCTCCCTTTGTGCAGTCGCACTGAAATGTAGAGACGTTGCCCGTGTGACATTTTAGTACAACTGCACAAAACATTCTTAAGAAAAAAGTGATTTGTGCAGTTCACCAAAAGGTTGCAATAGCAACGAGGTGAAATGGATAGCCCTGTTTGCAAAAAAGAGGTAGAAAGGAAACAATTACTGGCCAATAACAGTTGATGACACATACGACAAAAAAGAAGAAGCATATTCCTTGTCCTAAGTGAAGATAACAACGCGGTTGTGTTTGTCTAAAACGGTGTGAGGACGAGATTGCAATATGGAAAGTATGCTGGACGAGCTACGTTTTGGGCAAAGAACTATGGAAGATCTACATGCAAGATTTTCCACATGCAGCGACGTGGGAAGACGGGTAGTGGAGCAAGGCCGGAGGGGATACCTGGGGTTGTCGGGATGTAACTAGGAGAGCGGCGGCGGGCGGGATCTGCCCATACCGCGGCAGCGAGCAAGTGGCATAGGCCCTATCGCACCGGAGCCTGGTCAGAGAGAACGGCGAGTATAGCAGATCGGGACGTGCTGCCTCGACGCCGTCGAACGGAGAAATGATGCACATCCTCCCTTTCCGCCAGCGGTCGGGATGCAGCCGGATCAGTGACCAACAGTGAGAGAGAGAGGCCACCGCCGCCTTGTGTGAGATACTCTGAAGAGAGACAAACCCCGGCAGGCAAGCTCCATTGTATATAGTGGAGCGGACTACCTTTTTCTCCATAAAAATCATTTTATATTCTTTGTATGTGCCACTGAGCGATAAACCTTTATTTAAAAATAACGCGCCAATGCATCAAGTCAAACTTTGTTTCATGCACGTGTGGTACACGGCCTCCGTAGGTAAACAACCGCTACACTAGCACATGGGCTGCCATTTCGTACGGAAATGAGCTCCACCGTGTACCCACACGGGTGTGGCTGGGCACGAAGCGTGAGTACGTGCACCTATTCTCTTCGTGTACGTACACCACCTATGGGGGGTTGTGTGATAGAGATACAAACGTAGAGAGATATAGTGTGTGGGTTCGTGAGTGTTTTTGGGGGGCGTGAGAGATAGGCAGGGAATATGTGTCGATGATATTTCAATCAAGAAATGTAACATATGCAATGTGTGTGTAGCGACCTGACCTCAGACGGTCAAGTCTCTGTGCATAAGTGTTATCCCTGGATCGGTAATGCTGACACACACGGTACTCGAAGGATTTATAACAGAGTAGCAATCACACACTTATTACATCGATAGTCTCCAAAGAGAACTTATTCCAATAAATATGGCATAAGGTCATCTAAATAAGATAACAGCGGAAGGCTTGGAAGATAAAGTGAGTCCATCAACTCCAACGGCATAGCTGAGTTCACGACAACAGCCTAGCGAACCTTACTCTTCGTCTGAAAATTTTGCAGCATGATACGTTGCAGCCCGAAAACGGGTCAGCACATGGAATATGCTGGCATAGTAACACAGTAAAGTAATGAACAGGTAATGGCTATCACTACATGCACATATGGCTGGTGGAGGCTGTATGGTTAATATGTTTTTGCGAAAAGCCAATTTTTCCCTACAACAAAGGAATATATTTTATTTAACTATCATGGTAGTTGAACAACATTGAGAAGGTTCCTCCAACTCAAATCCCAATTAAAAGTAATTATCAACCCAACAAAATTATATTTAGAGTGATGAGATCCATATGATAATCCAAGAACCAGATACTCAAGATGTCCATAACCGGGGACACGGCTAACCATGATTAGTTTGTACACTCTGCAGAGGTTTGCGCACTTTTCCCCACAAGACTCGATCTCCTCCATTGGATTTCTCGCACTACATGGTGTTTGAGAAACGGATGACCGAGACACAGTCTTTCAGAAGCATTAACTCTAACCCTGGGTAGACAGTACCAACCTACATCCCCTACATCTGCTAGCCTACCACTGGAAGAGGTCATGCAACATACTCAACTATGCTAGAGCCCATAATAGCTTGTGGCTGCACATGGAAGTTTCTAGCATGAATAACCTTATGATCCCTTTGAGCCTGGGTGGCGGACTGTAGGATGATCACACGGGTACTCCGGGATATCCTAGGACAACACTGGATTCTCCAGGTGCCCACAAGCAATCCACCCAGATGTGTATTAAAGTTGCCACCTTAAGTTAACCATTAATTAACAATCTCACATCTGTCATGGATTCACTCACCCAAACCACGTCTACAAGCATAGCATAGCAATATAAGCATAACGTAGAAGTAACTCCCAAGGGTTTGATAATAAACAGGGCAATAGGTTCTACCTCAACAACTACTTCCCAATACCCACAAGTTAATCACATCCTAATCATTCAATGTTTGAGGATGGATACTAATGCATAAAAATTGGGTATGAAAAGAGTATGATCAATGTGTTACTTGCCTTGCTGACGATCTGCAAAACCTAGAGACTCGTAGTAGCACGCTTCGCACTCCGGGAATTCTATCGCAAAAAAAACAATAGCATACATAAGCAATCAATCATAGATGCACGGGTAAAACTCAAATAAGAAGATCTAACCAGAAAGTTCAACTGAAGAACTCCGGTTTGCAAAAAGAATCAAATCAAACGGAGCAACGAAACTCAAACTGCGAAAGAAACAAGATCCGTTTACTAATCTAGACTGAAGTCAAATTTTACAGTACCAAAATCTTGTTCAAGTTGGTTAAACAGAAAGAGGGCTTCGAGACGAAGATCTAGACACTTGTTTCACCTGATTTGGATAAACGAGCGAAAAGATATACCAAAACGAAGATTAGAGCTGGAATCGCGATCGAAAATAATCGCGGAAAAACCCTGGGAAAAGAAAAACTGACGAACAGGCTACCGAACGAACGTTCGCTGCCTGCGGCTAACGGACGAACAGCGGTCTTTAAAACGAACGTACGGACGAACGTCCGCTATTTAATCGAACCGAGAAAAATCGAACGAACCGATCTAAAAAAACAAAACTAGGGTTTAAAAAAAACCGGGATTTTACCTAAAAACCGAAGAAAAAATGGAACGGCTCCGGATCGGATCGGCGGCGGCTCCGGCGGCTTCTGCGGCGGCGCGGCGAGGCGGGGCGGCGGAGGGCGACGCGGGGCGGCGCAGCGGCAGGCGGCGGCGGCGTGCGGCGACGTGCGACGGCGGCGGCAGCAGCGGCGCAAGGCGGCGGGGGCGGCGGCGGCTGGCGACTTGGGGCTCCAGGGGGGCCCGGGTCGGCTTTTAAGGAGGGGAGGGGAGGCGGCTTGCGGGAGGGGGCTGGGAGGCGTAGCCGAGTGAGCCATGGCGGGCGGTGGCGTGCGGCTCACGGTCTCCGCGAGGGAGACGGCGGCGAGGGGCGGCTGGGCCAACTGGGCCTCGTCCCAGTTCGGTCCGGCGGGGAAACTTTTTTTAACATATTCCGCCGAAAATAAATCCTAGAAAAATAAATAAAAATCTAAAAATACCAAAACAAATTTTCACCATCTAAATAAAATATTTAGAACAGGGTGAACATTTTCTTGGCCTAAAAAATGCAATTTCGAAAAATGCTATTTTTCTAATTCAAATAAAATCCAAATAAAATATAATATTTGATTTTGGTATTTTTCCTCCAATATTTCATTTATTTTGGAGAAGTCATATTATCTCCTCTCATATATTTTTAATATGAAATATTTTCGGAGAGAAAAATAATTAAGACCAAAGTGATCCTTGTTTTGATATTTGATAAAAATTCAAATATGAAAACGGTGAAATCCCCAACTCTCTCCATGGGTGCTTGAGTTGCTTAGAATTTTGAGGATCTCAAAAACAAAATGCAATAAAATATGATATGCATGAATGACCTATGTATAACATTCCAAATTGGAAATTTGGGATGTTACGAACCTACCCCCCTTAAGATGAATCTCGCCCTCGAGATTCGGGTTGGCTAGAAAATAGGTGTGGGTGGTCCTTCCGTAGATCATCCTCTCGTTCCCAGGTGGCTTCATCCTCGGTATGGTGGCTCCACTAAACTTTGCGAAACTTGATAACCTTGCTGCGAGTAACTCGGCTGGCAAACTCGAGAATCTTGACAGGTTTCTCCTCATAGGTCAAATCACTGTCCAACAGAATCGCTTCCAAGGGCACTGTATCTCTCAGAGGTATATCGGCCATCTCAGCATGACGCTTCTTCAACAGAGAGACGTGGAACACATCATGAACTCCTGACAATCCTTCGGGTAATTCCAACTTGTAGGCAACCTCTCCCATACGTTCCAAAACTTGGTATGGTCCTACAAATCTCGAGGCTAACTTTCCCTTAACTCCAAAACGTTTAACTCCCCGTAGAGGTGACACACGAAGATATGCTCGGTCTCCGATCTCATAGACTACCTCCTTGCGTTTTGAACCTGCATAACTCTTCTACCTGGACTGAGCTACCTTCAGTCTATCCCGAATCAGCTTAACCTTCTCTTCTGACTCTTTGATCAGATCTGGTCCAAACAACTGGCGGTCTCCAACTTCTTCCCACATCAACGGTGTTCTGCACCTTCTTCCATACAGGGCTTCAAACGGTGCCATCTTCAAACTGGCCTGGTAGCTATTGTTGTATGAAAACTCCGCGTATGGCAAATTATCATCCCAACTAGATCCATAATCCAGCGCACAAGCTCTCAACATGTCTTCCAGAATCTGATTAACTCTCTCAGTCTGGCCATCTGTCTGCGGGTGAAAGGTTGTGCTGAATTCTAGCCTCGTACCCAAAGTCTGGTGTAACTGATTCCAAAACATTGAAGTAAACTGTGTTCCTCTATCTGATATGATGGTCCTCGGAACTCCATGCAGACATACGATCTTGGTCATGTATATCTTGGCCAACTTCGCACTTGTATACGTGGTTTTCACTGGGATAAAGTGAGCCACTTTGGTCAAGCGATCAACTACTACCTAGATAGAATCATATCTTGATCGGGTCCTGGGCAATCCGGTGATAAAATCCATGCCAAGCTTATCCCACTTCCATTCGGGTATCGACATAGGCTGCAGTAATCCTGCTGGCTACTTGATGTTCTGCCTTCACTCTCTGACATACATCACATACCGCTACATACTCAGCAATATCCTTCTTCATACCAGTCCACCAGAAACGCTCCTTCAAATCCAAATACATCTTGGTGTTTCCGGGGTGTATCAAGTATGGCGAGTCATGAGCTTCCTGTAGTATCAACTTCCTGATTTCTACATTATTGGGCACATAAACACGGTCCTTGAACCACAAGGTGTCGTGCTCATCCTCACGAAAACCTTTGGCCTTTCCTTTGCTCATTCTCTCCTTTATCTCGGCAATTTCCTTGTCATCCGTCTGAGCTTCACGAATCTTTCCCAACAATGTAGACTGAACTTCCATCGCTGCAACAAAACCTCTAGGAACAATCTCCAAACGAAGTTCCCTGAGATCCTTAGTTACTCCTTTGGCAACCCTCCCGTTAGGAGAGTATTAACATAACTCTTCCCGCTCAAAGCGTCTGCTACGACATTGGCCTTTCCTAGATGATAATGCAGCTTCATGTCATAATCCTTTATAAGTTCCAACCATCTCCTCTGCCTGAGGTTCAGCTCCTTCTGGGTGAATATGTACTTTAAACTTTTATGATCCGTGTACACATCACAACGGTTTCCAATAAGAAAGTGTCTCCAAGTCTTGAGTGCATGCACTACGGCTGCTAGCTCCAAATCATGAGTGGCATAATTCAACTCATGCGGTCGAAGTTGACGTGAGGCATATGAAACAACTCTTCCGTCCTGCATAAGCACTCCTCAAAGTCCTAAGCAAGATGCGTCGCAATACACTTGGAAATCCTTCCATATATCCGGCAGAATTAGCACTGGGGCCGTAGTCAGACGTTTCTTGAACTCCTAATAACTGGCCTCACATTCTTCTGTCCATCTGAACTTAGTGTCCTTCTTCAACAACTCCATCATGGGCTTCGCAATTTTAGAGAAATTCTCAATAAATCTCTGATAGTATCCCGCAAGTCCAAGAAAACTGCGGATTTCTCCAACTGTGGTGGGTGATATCCATTCTGTGACTGACTTAACCTTGGTGGGGTCTACTGCTATACCTTCTCCTGATATAACATGTCCAAGGAATCCAACTTCCTTCAACCAAAACTCGCATTTGCTGAACTTGGCATACAACTGATGTTCCCTGAGCTTCTCGAGCACTAAACGCAAATGCTCCTTGTGCTCCTCTTCATTCTTTGAGTATACCAAGATATCATCAATGAACAGCACAACGAACTTATCCAAAAACTCCATAAACACCTTATTCATCATACTCATGAAGTAGGCAGGGGCGTTAGTCAATCCAAATGACATAATCGTATACTCATACAGCCCGTACCTGGTGGTGAAAGCTGTCTTAGGTATATCCTTCTCGCGAATCTTCAGCTGGTGGTATCCTGATCGCAGATCGATCTTTGAAAATACTTTAGCTCCTTGCAACAGATCAAACAAGTCATTGATCATCGGCAATGGGTACTTGTTCTTGATCATCACTTCATTCAATGCTCGATAATCAACAACCATCCTTAAAGATCCATCCTTCTTCTCAACCAGGAGCACTGGGGCTCCCCACGGTGATGAACTTCGTCGGATGTAACCTTTCTCCAATAACTCCTTAATCTGCTTCTTGATCTCCTCTAGATCATTTGCGGGCATCCGGTAGGGTCTCTTTGATATAGGTCCGGTGCCTGGCAACAGTTCTATCAAGAACTCAATGTCTCGATCTGGTGGCATGCCTGGTAACTCTTCTGGAAACACATCCGGGTAATCCTTCACAACAGGCACTTCCTCCTGAACAACTCCTGAGAGGGAATTTGCTTGAGTCCTCCTTGGCGAATGCCTGGATACATACTTGATCCTTTTTCCCTCCGGGGTGCTGAGTAGAATTGATTTGCTAGCGCAGTCAATGTTTCCTCCATACTTCGATAACCAATCCATGCCTAATATGATGTCCAATCCTTGCGACTCCAAAATTATTAGGTCTGAGGGGAAAACATGGCTCCCGATGGTTAAGGGTATCTGATCGCACCATCGGCTGGCCATGTACTCTGCACCTGGTGATCTCACTAGCATGGGTGTCCTAAGGGCTAGGGTTGGCAACTTAAACTTGTCCACAAATCCCCTTGATATGTATGAATGCGATGCACCAGTATCGAAAAGAATGAGAGCGGTAAAAGACTTAACCAAAAACTTACCGATAACTGCGTCTGGCTGCTCTTCAACCCCCTCCACGCTCAGGTGGTTCACTTGTCCTTTGTTAAATGGATTGGGCTTCTTCCCAGAGCTCCCATTACCATTTCCGTTCTTCGCTTCAGGGCACTCAGTGGCATAGTTGTCGGCGTTCTGGGAACGGGGGTCCCCAGACTTGCCTGCCTGCGGCCCATGGTGTGGCTATGCTGGCAGGCCGTATAGCCCATGTTCAATGACAAGGCATTCAAGACCCTCGCGAGGGGCCAAGCCTCGTGGGGTGGACGACGCAAGACCTCCTCCAGAGCGGCCTTGCCAGGCAGGCTCACAAGGAGCGGAGATATCAAGGCGGGGCAAACCTCGCGAGGCTCTCGTGACGTGAGCAATGACGATCGGCACCAGGCGGGCGCCAGCGCGCGCAGCGTCCTTGTTTCCTCTTTGGTGCTAAGGAGGCAGGCGCAGGCGCGGAGTACCAAGGCATCAAGCAAAGGTTTCCATATCAGTGCAACGGGACCGAAGACCAGCAAGACGGCAAGACGGAGGTCACCATGGAGCCCAAGATGGCGTCACCACCAGAGCCTTTTGCAGGCGAAGACCACTTTTGTCAGGATAGCTTGTACTAGCTGTCCCCTTTCAAATTTGCCCGCCGTTGTTGGCTCCCTTCCCGCTCAATATTTGGGGAGAGGACCAGGGCCTATATAAGTAGAGCTAGCCACCAGAGTAGGGGGCAACTGAGCCTGATCTGATCGAGCCCTCACCCACACAAGTTAGACAAGCACAAGAACACCTCAACCTCAGGAGGCTGTTCTTCCCCCTGTACTATTCATCATTAGCCCAAGAGGCAATCCACCACCACCACACTGGAGTAGGGTATTACACCACAATGGTGGCCTGAACCAGTATAAATCTCGTGTCTTTCTATGTTGCGAGTTCGGCGAGTTCGTCCGCGAGATCTTAGCGAGCTAGGGCGTAGATCGGTAGGAGCGAAACAACTTCGCGTGCACCCCAGAGTTCGAACCTTAAGGGTTTTGCCGGAACCCCAGATCCGACATTTGGCGTGCCAGGTAGGGGTGCGCTGAAGCTTCTCTTCCGCCGATCTAAGCTCTGCCCGCATGGCAGGCGCCCCGTCATTACCTCCGGCGACCAGCATCAACGACGGGGCCAGGGGGCTCCGAGCCCTGGCCCCCGCCCTGCGGCGGGTACGGTGGCCAACCAAGTTCAAGTCGGAGATACCGCCGCGCTACGAAGGCTCGGTGGACCCAACGGGTTTCCTGCTAGCATACGAGGAGGCCGTCCTCGAGGCCGGGGCGACGACAAGGTCATGGCCAACTGCTCCCCATGGCCCTCGCCCGCAAGCCGCGCGCCTGGCTGCTCAACCTCCCCGGATCCATGGTGGCGTCTTGGGAGGAGATGCGCGACCTCTTCACCACGCTACGCGGCACCGGCGCACCACGCGGTCGCGGCCCTGCTAGGAGGCTCTCAGGCGCCTTCTTCGGATTGTCACACTAAGCCATTCCTCCGCCAGGTTGGCGCCGCTTCCAAGCGCTCGGGGGCTCCGCCCGGCAGGGCTGCGCCTGAGGCCGACCTCACCTTCAGCTCAGAAGACCACCCCGACTCCACCGCCGGCTCGGGCACGCTTCCGATGCTCTGCACGCCCACCATCTGCCACATGGCCGTCACCAAGACCCTCATCAACGGCGGCGCTGGCCTCAACTTGCTCTTCGTGGAAGCCTTCGGCCTCCTTCACGTGCCGCCCGAGCGGCTCAGCCTCGGGAAGCCTTTCTCAGGGGTTGGTGGCGGCGCTGCCCACTCTCTGGGGCAGATCCGCCTCCCTGTCACCTTCGGCACACGCGACAACTACCGCACCGAGTTGGTCGACTTCGACGTCGCCCGCATCGGCCTCCCGTACAACGCCATCCTCGGGTACCCAGCTCTGGCCCAGTTCATGGAAGCGACTCATCCAGCCTATAACCTCATGAAGATGCCTGGAAGCAAAGGTGTCCTCACCATCAAGGGGGACACCAAGGAGGCCGTGACGGCACTCAAGCTCGCCTTCAAGACCGCAGCGGCGGCGCAGCCCGCCGACGCCGGTACCCCCAAGGCCAAGGAGGCCGCGCCTACCAAGAAGAAGCAGTTGTTCACCCAAGACAAGGAAGAAACCAAGCAGGTGCCGGTCGACGAGGACGGGTCCTCAGGAGACACCTTCACCATAGGTGCCGGCCTCGATTCCATACAAGAAGAAGCGTTGGTGAAATTCTTGCGCGCAAACAAGGATATATTCGCGTGGGAGCCCAATCAGCTGGTGGGGGTTCCGAGATAGGTGATTCAGCATCACTTAAGGGTGTGCCCCAACATGCGCCCTGTCAAACAACGAGTGAGGCGGCAACCCACGGAGAAGCAAGCCTTCATCGTCCAAGAGACCCGCAAGTTGGAGGCCGCGGGTACCATTCGCGAGGTTCGATACCCCACATGGCTGGCGAACCCCGTCATAGTACCGAAGAAAGGCGGGAAGGAACGAATGTGCGTCGACTTCACCAACCTCAACAAGGCGTGCCCGCAAGACCCGTTCCCTCTCCCACGCATCGACCAGATCGTCGACTCCACCGCCGAGTGCGACTTGCTGTGCTTCCTGGATGCGTTCTCAGGGTATCACCAGATCAAGATGGCGGTGGAAGATTCAGAGAAGACAGCCTTCCTGACCCCATGTGGGGTGTAGTGCTACACCTGCATGCCCATCGGGCTGCACAACGCGGGCGCAACCTTCCAGCGGCTGATGGCTGATGCACATCGCCTTAGGGCGACAGCTCGGGAGAAACACAGAGGCCTACGTCGATGACATCATGGTGAAATCTCGGGAGGCGAGGACCCTGATCCAAGACCTGGAAGAGACCTTCGAGAGCCTGCGCCAGGTGAACTTGCGGCTTAACCCGGAGAAGTGTGTGTTCGGTGTTCCTTCCGGCAAGTTGCTGGGATTCCTCGTGTCCCACAGAGGGATCGAGGCGAACCCGGAGAAGATCAAGGCCATCGAAGACATGAGCCCACCACAAACCCTCAGAGAAATGCAGAAGCTGGTCGGTCGGGTGACTGCGTTAGGACGCTTCATCTCCAAACTAGGAGAACGCGCCTTGCCCTTCTTCAAACTGATGAAGAAGAAATGCCCGTTTGAGTGGACCCCGGAGGCCGACAAAGCCTTCCAAGACCTCAAGAGATACCTAACTAGCCCGCCGGTGATGGTGGCGCCACGGCCTCTCGAGCCCCTGGTGCTCTACCTGGCCGCTACTCCGTACTCTGCCAGCGCAACACTGGTGGCGGTTCGGGAGGAGCATCAAGCCAAGGGCGCACTGCGCCAGGCTACAGCTGAAATGACACAAGATCAGGAAGGCGCCGCGGGAGCTGCAGCAGCGTCAACAGAGGACCAATTTCGGCAGGACGACATCACAGAGACCCCTGTAAGCGACCAGGCATCAGGAGTTTCACCACCTCAGGAGACGTCCGGGCCCCCGCAAGACACAAGCCTCACCAACGCGCCAGCCCTTGTCGAGCACCCAGTGTATTTTGTCAGCACGGTGTTGCGGGATGCAAGGGCACAATATCCCATGCCTCAGAAGCTCCTGCTCACACTCTTGGTGGCCTCGCACAAGCTGCGGCACTACTTCCAGGGCCACCCCATCAAGGTCGTCTCTGCCTACCCGTTGGAGAGAGTGCTCAGAAGCCCGAACTCTGCTGGAAGGGTCGTTGAATGGAACATCGAGTTGCAAGCATTCCAGTTGGAGTTCAACACTACCCGGGTCATCAAGGGAGCCGCGCTTGCTGATTTCGTGGCGGAATGGACAGATGCCCCGGCACTTGAAGTAGGCGAAGACCGGTCCACCTCGCCGGGAAGTGAGGCGCCGGACGGCTGGGTCATGTATTTCAACAGCGCCTTCGCGCATTAGGGTGCGGGGGTTGGGGCAGTACTCATCTCGCCCACTCAGGACAAGCTCTACTACGCCGTGCAGCTCTGCTTTCAGCAGGGCGAGAAGGTCTCCAACAACATCGCAGAATACGAGGGCCTCATAGCTGGCCTGAAGGCCGCAGCAGCTCTGGGGGTGAAGCGCCTTGTTGTTAGGGGCGACTCGCAGCTCCTCGTCAACTTCTCCAACAAAGTGTACGAGCCGAAGGACGAGCACATGGAGGCTTACCTCGTAGAAGTGCGTAAGATGGAGAAGCAGTTCATGGGGCTGGAGGTGCAGCATGTGCCCCGGGGCACCAACAAGGAAGCCGATGACATCGCCCGGAGGGCATCCAAGCGGCAGCCCCAGGAGCCTGGCATCTCCGAGGAGCGACTCTTCAAGCCGTCGGCGACGCCAGCACTGTCAAGCATGGTTCAGCCTCGGGAGGAGCTCCCACAACCACCTGCCACGGGAGCCCCAGCCTGTGGCCCGACCTCAGGAGCTCGCCTGCTCTTGGCACTTGAGCCCCAGGAGGAATGCTGGACCAAGGAATTCAAGGAGTACCTGATGCAAGGGACGCTGCTGGAGAAGGAAGAGGACGCAGAGCGCGTGGCCCGGCAAGCCATGGCATACTGTATCCAGGACGGAGAATTGTACAAAAAGCGACCGAATGATGTTTCGCTGCGCTGCATTTCAAGTGACCAAGGAAAGGAGTTGCTGGTTGACATACACGGAGGGGACTGCGGACACCACTCGTCGTCACGGACTCTCGTCGGCAAGGTGTTCTGTAGTGGATTTTACTGGCCCACAGCGATCAACGACGCGGCCGAGTTGGTGAAGTCCTGCGAAGCTTGCCAATTCCAGGCCAAGAAGATACATCAGCCAGGTCAGGGAATCCAGACCAAACCACTCACATGGCCGTTCGCAGTCTGGGGGCTGGATATCTTGGGCCCTTTCCCTCGGGCGCCAGGGGGCTACCGCTACCTGTACGTCGCCATTGACAAATTCACCAAGTGGGCAGAAGTGGAAGCTGTTCGCACCATCCCAGCCGGATCCGCGGTCAAGTTCATCAAGGGCATCGTGAGCCGTTTCAGAGTCCCCAACCGCATCATCACCGATAACGGTTCGCAGTTCACCAGTAACCTCTTCAAAACCTACTATGCTAACCTTGGAACGCACATTTACTACGCTTCGGTGGCGCACCCCAGGAGCAATGGTCAGGCCGAACGCGCCAACGCGGAGGTCCTGAGGGGCCTCAAGACCAGGACCTTCAAGAAGAAGCTCGAGGCATGTGGCAGGGGCTGGTACGACAAGCTCTAGTCCGTGTTGTGGTCCATCCGCACCACCGCCACCAAGCCAACGGGCGACCCCATTCTTCCTTGTCTACGGAGCTGAAGCGGTCCTCCCTCACGAGGTCAAGCATCGCTCCGCACGGGTCCTGGCGTTCGATGAAACGCAGTAGGACGCCACGCGGGGGATGGACCTTGTGCTGGGGGAGGAACGACGTCGCGAAGCCGCACTGAGGGCAGCAAGGTACCAGCAAGCGCTGTGGCGATACCACTGCTGCAACATCCGCTCCACGATGCTCGAGACGGGTGACCTCATCCTGAGGCGGGTCCTCTCCAGGGAAGGGCTGCATAAGCTTTCACCCATGTGGGAGGGCCCGTTCAAGGTCGTCCACATCTCCAGGCCTGGCACCGTGCGCCTGGAGACACAGGACGGGATACCCATCCAGAACGCCTGGAACATCCAGCACCTCCGGAAGTTCTACCCATGAAGCAAGGCCCAGAGCCTGTGAAGAAGGCCCGGTGCCTGTGAAGAATCGCCGCCCGTGACACTCTCACGTAATAATGAGTGGGGCTGTACACGCCCCGGAGTCTCAGGAGCGCCGGCCTCAGGCCCTGGGGCTCCCTCCCACGCCTAGTGGCAGCACTTAGCTCCGCGCTGCTGAGAAGACTTGAAGACTAGACTAGGTGCCGAACGCGGCTTTTCATTTGCTTTCCGTAGTTGTCTCGCTTTTTCCTTAATCGAAGTTTGCTTCTGGTGTTCCTTGCTGATTCGATTCCCTCGCCTCTTACCGCATTTTCCGACTTTGGTTTGCTCGTGTTCTCTCTCTCGCATATCTCGCGAGGGGGCTAGGTAGGTGCCCTCGCGAGTGTTTTTCTTCTCTCTGCCTTCTCGTGAGCCACCCTCGTTCGAGCCCAGAAGTTGGCGCACCTCTCCTAGTTCGTGCCCCTCGGGTACCGTGATACAAAGCGCCAGGTCAAGGCTTGGGTGAACGACAAATCTCCTAGCAAACTCCCAAACGAATTTCTTGCAGTTCCTGAGCAATCGCAGACCACCCGGTCAAGATGGACACAAGGAAATAAACGCCTCGTAAGGAGGAGGGCACCCCGAATGCACCAGGCTAAGTTATCTTTGCGCAGAATAGCAACACGGCACTGAAACAACAAGCGTAGCATAATGGTTAATAAGTTATGGTTCGATACACGCCCCTCCGGGCCCATGCTGGTTTCATTTTGATGCAGGAAGAAAAAGAGGAACATAACAAAAGCGGCGCTCGCCCTGCAGCAGCCGACGGAGGCAGGGCCTTGGCGACGTCCTGGGTCTAGCCGGACCCCTCCTCGCGCTTCATCGATGCGCGGCGACGAGACGACCCGCTACCGCCTTCGAAGCGGGCGCGGCGGCTGGTCAAAGCCGCCACTGCTGGAGCTGTCACCAAGGGAGGAGCCACTGTAGCTGGACGAGGCGCGGTCGGCGCGCTCGCCCCCCACCTCGTCTAAGCCGTCGCCAAGGCCAAGCACCTCCTCGCCGTTGTTCAACTCGGGGCAGCATCCGGTGCGGCGACCGTCTTCCCCGAACACCCTCACGTAGAGGGTCGCGTCGCCGTCGAACTTGAAGTGGAGGGTGCACCGCTTGCACAGGCCGCGCGCACGGGCAAACGTCTGCCAACCGTGGGCCAGAGCTATGTTGCCCTCGACGGAGACCTCGACCGCGACCCAAGAAGCCCGGCTGCAGCAACCGTCTGCCTGCAGCCAGAGCCCGCCTGGGCAAGAGGTCGACAGCTCATCGGCAAAGAAGCGAGGGAGCTGGAGCCAGCTGCCGGCCGGATCCTCCGACCAGACAACAAACTCCGGCAGCACCTCCGATGCATGGAACCGCGGTTAGGGAGGCCGCGTGACCACAGCGCGTCCCCTTTCGTCGATAGGACTGCCGCGACCAGAGCGACACCTACCGCGCACTGCGGTGCCACCTCGAGAGCCGGGAGCCACGGTGGGGGACGCGGCATGCTTGCGGGGACGACCACGTCCTTGCTTGGGCGCCGGGGAGCCGTGTCCCTCCCGAGGGGCCTTGCCTTTCTCCGCGGCGGAGAACCTCTTCGACGGCGCCATTGTTGCAAGCAGAGGAGCAAGCAAGCAAGGAAGGGATGGGCGATGGGGGCTCCGCCCCCTCCCCATTTATAGCGAGAGAAGGCCAACCAGCGCCCCCCACAATCACAGGTAATGATGGTTTTCCTTGCATGTCGTAGGGACTTGTCAAGTCGGGTAGTTGCCGAGGCAGCGTGGGGAATTGGAGACGCCCACGTCCAATCAACCGCCACGCGTCAACCGAGGCCGCAGGCTTTTGGGGCCCGCGGTGCTCCGTACTTGACCCTTGGCTTCGCCTCGAAGCCAAGCCCGAGCGCACCTTGGGCCCGGGGGCTACTGTCGGCATTCTGGGAACGGGGGTCCCCAGACTTGCCTGCCTGCGGCCCACGGCATGGCTATGCTGGCAGGCCGTACGGCCCATCTTCATCGACAAGGCACTCAAGACCCTCGCGAGGGGCCAAGCCTCGCGGGGCAGACGACGCAAGACCTCCTCCGGAGTGGCCTCGCCAGGCAGGCTCACGAGGAGCGGAGATATCAAGGCGGGGCAAATCTCGCGAGGCTCCCGTGACGTGAACAATGACGATCGGCGCCAGGCGGGCGCCAGCGCACGCAGCGTCCTTGTTACCTCTTTAGTGCTAAGGAGGCAGGCGCAGGCGCGGAGTACTGAGGCATCAAGCAAAGGTTTCCATATCGGTGCAACGGGACCGAAGACCAGCAGGACGGCAAGACGGAGGTCACCATGGAGCCCAAGACGGCGTCACCACCAGAGCCTTTTGCAGGCGAAGACCACTTTTGTCAGGATAGCTCATACTAGCTGTCCCCTTTCAAATTTGCCCGCTGTTGTTGGCTCCCTTCCCACTCAATATTTGGGGAGAGGACCAGGGCCTATATAAGTAGAGCTAGCCATCACAGTAGGGGGCAACTGAGCCTGATCTGATAGAGCCCTCACCCACACAAGTTAGACAAGCACAAGAACACCTCAACCTCAGGAGGCTGTTCTTCCCCCTGTACTGTTCATCATCAGCCCAAGAGGCAATCCACCACCACCACACTGGAGTAGGGTATTACACCATAACGGTGGCCCGAACTAGTATAAATCTCGTGTCTTTCTATGTTGCGAGTTCGTCAAGTTCGTCCGCGAGATCTTAGCGAGCTAGGGCGTAGATTGGTAGGAGGGAAAGAACTTCGCGCGCACCCCAGAGTTTGAACCTTAAGGGTTTTGCCGGAACCCCTGATCCGACAATAGTGTCCAGTCTGTCGGATCTCGGGTTCCGGCAAAACCCTCAAGGTTCGAACACTGGGGTGCGCGCGGAGATTTCCTGCCTACCGATCTACGCCCTAGTTCGCTAAGATCTCGCGAACGAACTCGACGAACTTGCAACACAAAGACACAAGATTTATACTGGTTCGGGCCACCGTTGTGGTGTAATACCCTACTCCAGTGTGGTGGTGGATGGACTGCCTCTCGGGCTGATGATGAACAGTACAAGGGGAAGAACAGCCTCCTGAGGTCGAGGTGTTCTTGTGCTCTGCGAGCTTGTGTGGGTGAGGATTCGATGCCTTCTACTGTGGTGGCTAGTTCTACTTATATAGGCCCTGGTCCTCTCCCCAAATATTGAGCGGGAAGAGAGCCAACAACGGCCAATTTGAAAGGGGACAGCTAGTACAACTTATCTTGACAAAAGCGGTCTTCGCCTGCAAAAGGCTCTGGTGGTGACGCCGTCTTGGGCTCCATGGTGACCTCTGTCCTGCCGTCCCGCTGGTCTTGGTCTCGTTGCACCGATATGGAAACCTTTGCCTGATGCCTCGGTACTCCGCGCCTGCACTTGCCTCCTTAGCACCAAAGAGGAAACAAGGATGATGTGCGCGCTGGCGCCCGCCTGGTCTTGATCGTCATGGCTCACGTCACGAGAGCCTCGCGAGGTTCGCCCTGCCTCGATATCTCCGCTCCTCGCGAGGTAGCCTGATGAAGCCGCTCTTGAGGAGGTCTTGGGTCGTCCGCCCTGTGAGGCTTGGCCCCTCGCGAGGGTCTTGAGTGCCTCGCTGATGAAGATGGGTCGTACAGGCCTGCTATCATAGCCACGCTGTGGGCCGCAGGCAGGCAATTCTAGGGACCCCCATTCCCAGAGCGCCGAAAGTAGCCCCTGGGCCCAAGGCACGCTCGGGCTTGGCTTCGAGGCGAAGCCAGAGGTCAAGCGCGGAGCACCGCGGGCCCCAAAAGCCTGTGGCCTCGGTCGACGCGTGGCGGTTGATTGGACGTGGGCGTCTCCGCTTCCCCATGCTGCCTTAGAATCCACCTGGCTACGCGGAGCCCGCAACCTACACAGTTATTATCCATCGCCCACGCCTCGCTTCCCCAATCTCTCTGCTTTCTCGAGACTCTGCTTCTCCTCTCCAATCTGACCTGCCTCTTGCCCGCTCCATTGCCATGGCGCCGAAACAAGCAGACAAGGGGAAGAAGCCCCTGTCTTCGCCAAGTGCGCCACCGGCCGCCGAGCCTGCAGTCGGTCGATCCTTGGTGCTCAACGATGAGGCCATGGACAAGGTGCGTCCAATGCTCACTTCCAGCTTCAATGAGTGGGGGAAGATGGCGGATTGGCCTGCTTCTCGCGCTCGCATTGTCCGGGCAGCCACCGAGGTCCCAATCTTCATCGATGCCCTTTGGGCTGGCCTGATTCCTCCCTTCTCTGCCTTCTTCAACACGGTGCTTGAGCACTATCAGATCCACATGCTGCATCTCGACCCTCAATCCGTGATTCTCCTTGCCGCCTTCACCTTTGTGTGTGAAGCCATGGTGGGCATCGCTCCTTCTGTTGCCCTCCTTCACCATTTCTTCTCATTGCATCTGATTGACTCTCGGCAAAGCTTGGGGTGCGTGAGTTTCCAGGCCGTGACCGTGACGGCAGGCGCGGGGATCGACTCCGAGCTTCCTCCATCCAAGAGCGAGTTTCGGACACGGTGGGTGTTCGTCGACGCCGGTGTGCTCAGCCCCCTGTTCCATTCCCCGTCAGCGCCTGTTGTTCCCAACTCCGGTTGGGGCCAGGAGAGGCTCGCGAGCCCCCGTCTTGTCCCTGTCTGGCTCAGGCTGAGGAGGCTGAAGGACCGCGGCGTGACCGCGCCCATGGTGGTGAGGGAGTTCGTCAGGCGCCGAGTCGCTCCGCTTCAGCACCATTCTCGCCCGATGTGGGCCTTGCTCAGCAGCCAGGACCATATGAGGTTCCAGGAGTCCAGGCTCCCTCTTAATACGCAGCAAACGATACTCGAGGTCTTGACGGGTGTTCCCTCGCCGGACGACATGCCTGAGAAAAGCTGTCTGCTGTATCGCTGCAAGAACAAGGCTGACTTTGTTGGGGGCATGCCTTCCTTCGATGAGTGGGGACTGCGCCCGGACGGCCTGGTGGGGTCCCGCGAGAACCCTGTCAAGGTGGTCCCCCTCTTTGTTGACGGCGCCGGGCTCGTCCCAAATGTGGGCGCAGGGGGACGAGCGCCGCCGGAGGCTGGCGGCATGGGTGCTGATGTGTGGACGCCGCCTGGGGCTCCTGGAGCGTCGTCCTCAGGAGCCCATGATTCTGGGACGTTGGTTGACAAGACGATGTAACACGCGGCTCCCGAGGCCGAGACTCCGGAGGCCTCGGGAGGTCGCGGTGAGACGGCGCCCGACTGTTCTCCGGAGTCAGGCACCCCTGAAGTTGTCCTCTCGAGCGCTTCTCCTGCCGCACCCCGTACCGGCCGCCACGTTCAACGCTTCGGTCAGCTTTGTGTGGACTTCGAGGAGCTCCGCAAGAGAAAAGGGTCTCCGAGCGGCAGCAGTATCTTCGGGCCGTTGAAGCGACGAAAGTACATCGTCGTCGATGAGTAAGTACTGCATCTTGTGATTTCTTGATTGCTGCTTTCCTTCCTGACGCTGACTCTTCAGGGCCCCTTCTGCCAGGGCCGTTGAGCCCTCTGAGAAGCAATCCCCGCCTTCCTCAGCACCCCCGTCGGCCTTGAGCACCCCGAGCCTGCATGCCGCGCCCGGAGCTGGGCCGGCCGAGGGGGTGCGCTCGCCTTCATGGCGCCTTGAACCTGCGGCCCCGTTTTCCTTCCTTCACGTCTGACTTGGAGCTTGGCGGGCGTTCCCCAGACTCCTCCTCTGGTTATGGACAGCGACTGGTTGGCTGCGGCCTTCGGCCCCTCCTCAAGCAACGGGCCCCGACCGGCGGGGGCCCCTCGTGAGGTCGGGCCGGCACCTGGAGCGGCGCCAGCCCCCTGCCGAGCGGGGGTGTACCGCTTCACGTCCCGCCTGCAGCCCCCATGGCGGAGGACAAGGTGGGGCATGTGTTGGAGTTCGAGCGCGGGCGGAGCGTCGTTCGTCATGAGCTCTTCTAGGAGGCGATGGGCGCGATGAGCCGACTTGGTGAAGAACTCGCGGGTGTCGACTCGCGTCTTGAGGCTGAAGGTCTTCGGCTGGCGGAGGAACGACGTAAGCTGAGGGTGGCCATCAACCTTGGCCGCTACCAGCGTGATCTTGACAATGCGAAGGCCGAGGCGTCCCTTAAGATTTCCCGAGAGGCTTGCTCCCGAGCCTTGGAGGAGGCTAGCGAGGCTGACCGCCGTCGCGAGGCTGCGGAGAAGCGCGCGTGGGAGCTCCAAGTCTGGAGTGCGTCCCTCAAGCGTCAGGTGGAGGCACGCAGAGCCGCCCTTGCGTCGCTAAGGGGGCCGCCTGCCGAGGAAGGGGAGATCCAGATGTTGGAAATATGCCCTAGAGGCAATAATAAATTGGTTATTATTATATTTCCTTGTTCATGATAATCGTTTATTATCCATGCTTGAATTGTATTGATAGGAAACTCAGTTACATGTGTGGATACATAGACAACACCATGTCCCTAGTAAGCCTCTAGTTGACTAGCTCGTTGATCAATAGATGGTTACGGTTTCCTGACCATGGACATTGGATGTCGTTGATAACGGGATCACATCATTAGGAGAATGATGTGATGGACAAGACCCAATCCTAAGCCTAGCACAAGATCATGTAGTTCGTTTGCTAAGAGCTTTTCTAATGTCAAGTATCATTTCCTTAGACCATGAGATTGTGCAACTCCCAAATACCGTAGGAATGCTTTGGGTGTACCAAACGTCACAACGTAACTGGGTGGCTATAAAGGTGCACTATAGGTATCTCCGAAAGTGTCTGTTAGGTTGGCATGAATCGAGACTGGGATTTGTCACTCCGTGTAAACGGAGAGGTATCTCTGGGCCCACTCGGTAGGACGTCATCATAATTTGCACAATGTGACCAAGGAGTTGATCACGGGATGATGTGTTACGGAACGAGTAAAGAGACTTGCCAGTAACGAGATTGAACAAGGTATCGGGATACGGACGATCGAATCTCGGGCAAGTACCATACCGGTAGACAAAGGGAATTGTATACGGGATTGATTAAATCCTTGACATCGTGGTTCATCCGATGAGATCATCGTGGAACATGTGGGAGCCAACATGGGTATCCAGATCCCGCTGTTGGTTATTGGCCCGAGAACGTCTCGGTCATGTCTGCATGGTTCCCGAACCCGTAGGGTCTACACACTTAAGGTTCGATGACGCTAGGGTTATAGGGAATAGATATACATGGTTACCGAATGTCGTTCGGAGTCCCGGATGAGATCCCGGACATCATGAGGAGTTCCAGAATGGTCCGGAGGTAAAGATTTATATATGGGAAGTCCTGTTTTGGTCACCGGAAAAGTTTCGGGTGCTAACGGTAACGTACTGGGACCACCGGGAGGGTCCCGGGGGTCCACCAGGTGAGGCCACCAGCCCCAGAGGGCTGCGTGGGCCAAGTGTGGGAAGGGACCAGCCCCTAGGTGGGCTGGTGCGCCTTCCACAAGGGGCCCAGGGCGCAGGAAGGGGGGAAGGGGGAAACCCTAGTCTCAGATGGGCCTAAGGCCCACCTAGTGGTGCGCCCCCTCTCTCCCCCCTTGGCCGCCCCTCCAAGTCCCATCTAGGGCTGGCCGCACCCCTTGGGGGGAATCCTAGATGGGGGCGCAGCCCCTCCCCCTCCCCTATATATAGTGGGGGTTTTGGGGCTGCCATGGACATGAGAACATCTCTCTCTTTGGCGCAGCCCTACCCCTCTCCCTCCTCGTCTCTCGCAGTGCTTGGCGAAGCCCTGCTGGAGTGCCACGCTCCTCCATCACCACCATGCCATTGTGCTGCTGCTGGATGGAGTCTTCCCCAACCTCTCCCTCTCTCCTTGCTGGATCAAGGCGTGGGAGACGTCACCGGGCTGCACGTGTGTTGAACGCGGAGGCGCCGTGGTTCGGCGCTTAGATCGGAATCAACCGCGATTTGAATCGCTACGAGTACGACTCCTTCATCCGCGTTCTTGCAACGCTTCCGCATCGCGATCTACAATGGTATGTAGATGCACTCCCCTCCCCCTCGTTGCTAGATTACTCCATAGATTGATCTTGGTGATGCGTAGAAAATTTTGAATTTCCGCTACGTTCCCCAACAGTGGCATCATGAGCTAGGTCTATGCGTAGTTTCTATGCACGAGTAGAACACAAAGTAGTTGTGGGCGTCGATTTTGTCAATTTACTTGCCGTTACTAGTCTTATCTTGATTCGGCGGCATCGTGGGATGAAGCGGCCCGGACCGACCTTACACGTACACTTACGTGAGACAGGTTCCACCGACTGACATGCACTAGTTGCATAAGGTGGCTAGCGGGTGTCTGTCTCTCCCACTTTAGTCGGATCGGATTCGATGAAAAGGGTCCTTATGAAGGGTAAATAGAAATTGGCATATCACGTTGTGGCTTTTGCGTAGGTAAGAAACGTTCTTGCTAGAATCCCATAGCAGCCACGTAAAACATGCAACAACAATTAGAGGACGTCTAACTTGTTTTTGCAGGGTATGCTATGTGATGTGATATGGCCAAAAGGATGTGATGAATGATATATGTGATGTATGAGATTGATCATGTTCTTGTAATAGGAATCACGACTTGCATGTCGATGAGTATGACAACCGGCAGGAGCCATAGGAGTTGTCTTAATTTATTGTATGACCTGCGTGTCAATGAAAACGCCATGTAATTACTTTACTTTATTGCTAACCGTTAGCCATAGTAGTAGAAGTAATAGTTGGCGAGACAACTTCATGAAGACACGATGATGGAGATCATGATGATGGAGATCATGGTGTCATGCCGGTGACGAAGGTGATCATGCCGCGCCTCAAAGATGGAGATCAAAGGCGCAAGATGATATTGGCCATATCACGTCACTTTATGATTTGCATGTGATGTTTGTCATGTTTACATCTTATTTGCTTAGAACGACGGTAGCATAAATAAGATGATCCCTCACTAAAATTTCAAGAGACGTGTTCCCCCTAACTGTGCACCGTTGCGAAGGTTCGTTGTTTCGAAGCACCACGTGATGATCGGGTGTGATAGATTCTAACGTTCGAATACAACGAGTGTTGACGAGCCTAGCATGTACAGACATGGCCTCGGAACACATGCGAAACACTTAGGTTGACTTGACGAGCCTAGCATGTACAGACATGGCCTCGGAACACAAGAGACCGAAAGGTCGAACATGAGTCGTATAGTAGATACGATCAACATGGAGATGTTCACCGATGATGACTAGTCCGTCTCACATGATGATCGAACACGGCCTAGTTTGACTCGGATCATGTATCACTTAGATGACTAGAGGGATGTCTATCTGAGTGGGAATTCATTAAATAATCAGATGAACTTAATTATCATGAACATAGTCAAAAGGTCTTTGCAAATTATGTCATAGCTTACGCTTTAGTTCTACTGTTTGAGATATGTTCCTAGAGAAAATTTAGTTGAAAGTTGATAGTAGCAATTATGCGGACTGGGTCCGTGAACTGAGGATTGTCCTCATTGCTGCACAGAAGGCTTATGTCCTTAATGCACCGCTCGGTGTGCTGAACCTCAGCGTCGTCTGTAGATGTTGCGAAACATCTGACATACACGTTTTGATGACTACGTGATAGTTCAGTGCGTAATGCTAACGGTTTAGAATTGTGGCACCAAAGACGGTTTTGAAATTGAAAGCTGAATAAAACTGTTGCTTATTGATGATTTGGTGCGGCATACAAGAGTATATAAGAGGGTACAAACCGACTTGGGGTAGGGGTACAAAACTGACTTGGACTAGAAGTCGTATACCATAATGACTACTCTAACATCCCCCCGCAGTATCAACGGCAAGCTCGACAACGTTGAGACTGAAACAGATATCTTGAAACGGCTTAGTAGGTAGTGCCTTGGTGAAAATGTCAGCAAACTGAGCCGTAGAGGGAACATGAAGCACCCGAACCTGACCAAGAGCAACCTTTTCACGAACAAAATGAATATCAATCTCAATATGCTTTGTGCGTCGGTGTTGAACTGGATTGCTGGTCATGTAGACTGCTGATATGTTGTCACAGTAGACAATAGTGGCCTGCTCAATAGGCCTGTGTAGCTCGGAGAGTAACTGCCGAATCCAGATTGTATCTGCAACGGCATGTGCCACAGCGCGATACTCAGCCTCGGCCGACGAACGTGAGACTGTAACCTGTCTTTTCGAAGACCAAGAAATCAAATTGTTACCAAGAAAAACACAAAAACCGGAAGTGGACCTTCGAGTGTCAGGACAACCAGCCCAGTCTGCATCAGAGTATGCGGTAAGCGAGTTTGGAGAAGAATTATTGAGGTGGAGACCATGGTTGAGAGTTCCTTTTAAATACCGAAGAATGCGTTTAACATGATTATAGTGAGGAACCCGGGGATCATGCATATAGAGACATGCTTGTTGAACAGCAAAAGAGATTTCAGGACGAGTAATGGTGAGATATTGGAGAGCACTTGTTAGGCTACGATAGAGAGTAGGATCGGAAAAGGGTTCACCGGTAGCCGAAAGTTTAAAACTAGTATCGACAGGAGTGCGAGATGATTGACAGTCAAGCATACCAGCACGATTAAGAAGATCAAGAATATACTGGCGTTGGGAAAGAAAAAGGCTGGAGGAATCTCGAACAACAGCAATGCCTAAGAAATGATGAAGCAGTCCTAGGTCAGTCATAGAAAATTCAGATCTAAGAAGAGAGACAATATGATCTAAGAACTTTTGAGAGGAGGCGGTAAGAATGATATCATCTACATAGAGAAGTAAATAGGCAGTGTCAGAAGTTTGATGATACACAAAAAGAGAGGTGTCGGAGAGAGATGGAGTGAAGCCTATTGTTTGAATGAAGGAGGAGAAGCGTTGAAACCAAGCTCGTGGGGCCTGTTTAAGACTGTAGAGAGATTTCTGAAGAAGACATACATGAGTTGGAAAGGATGGATTTTCAAAACCCAGAGGTTGCTGGCAGTAGACAGTTTCTTGAAGGGAACCATGGAGGAAAGCATTTTTAACATCAAGTTGGTGAATGGGCCATGAAGAGGAGACATCAACACTAAGAACGGTGCGAATGGTGCTAGGTTTAACAACATGAGAGAAGGTTTCTTCGTAATCAATTCCTTGTTGCTGAGAAAAGCCACGACAAACCCACCTGGCTTTATATCATGAGAGGCTCCCATCGGAGTGGAACTTTTGGCGAAAAATCCATTTGCCAGAAACAATATTTGTATTGGGAGGACGAGGAACAAGTTGCCAGGTGTTGTTTTGAAGTAAAGCATTATATTCTTCTTGCATGGCAGCGGCCCAATTGGGATCAAGTAGAGCAATTTTGTAATTCTTTGGAAGAGAAGTGAGAGATACGGATGTATGAAGGTTTAGGCGGTCTTGGGGTTGATGAAATCCTGATTTGGCCCTAGTACGCATGCGATGATCATTAATCGGGGCTGCTGTAGGAATAGCACGAGGGGGTAAGGTGGGTACTGGTGAGTCCGGCGCGGCGGAAGAGTCGGACGAAGGAGTAGGGCTGGGTGGTGGAGTGGGAGCAGGGCTGGGTGGTGGAGTGGGAGTAGGGGCCGGGGGTGTTGGGGAGGGGGCAGGGGTCGGGGGTGTTAGGGACGTCTCGGGTGGGGTGAGTGTATGGTTGGGATTGGCTATGGTGGGTGTTATTGGTGGTGGTGATAAGTTGTGTTCGGCAGGTAGGGGAGTATATAGTTGGAAAGGACGGGGAGAGGGGGTGTTTGCGGAGCTAGGGGTGTTGGATGGTGTAGTAGTGCGTTGTGAGAAAGGAAAAATGTGCTCAGCAAACGTGACATGACGAGAGACATGAACGTGTCCGGTGTGAAGGTCGAGACAGCGATAGCCTTTGTGCTCGTCAGAGAAGCCGAGAAAAGCACATGGGATAGAGCGTGGTGACAATTTATTTGCAGAAGTGGCGTAGGCATTGGGAAAACAGAGACAGCCGAAAACACGAACCGCGGAGTAGTCGGGGTGGGAAAGAAAGAGGGAGTAATAGGGAGTAGTGTTGGGTTTAGTTTTAGAAGGTCGAATATTTAGAAGGAAGGTGGCCATGTGTAGGGCTTCAGCCCAAAACTTGGGAGGCATAGATGATTGAATGAGGAGAGTGCGAACTATATCATTGAGGGTGCGAAGAGAGTGTTCTGCTTTACCATTTTGAGGGGAGGTGTAGGGACATGAGAACCTAAGCAGGATGCCATGTTGTAAGAAGAAAGTACGATTTTTAATGTTATCAAACTCGCGACCATTGTCACATTGGATAAAGCGAATTGGGAGGAAGAAGTGAACAGACACATAGCGTTGAAAATTAAGGAAAAGAGAATGGACCTCGGATTTGTTGCGTAGAGGAAAAGTCCAGACAAAGTGGGTGAAATCATCTAGGATAACAAGGTAGTATTTAAAACCCGAAACACTTGCAATGGGAGAGGTCCATAAATCACAATGTATTAATTCAAAGGGATAAGTGCTACAAGAACTAGAGGAACTAAAGGGAAGACGCACATGTTTGCCTAATTGACAAGACTCGCAAAACACAGAATTATGAGAGTCCCTATTACATGGTATGGTAAATTCACTAAGCATAGAAGCTAAGACGGCGGGGTTGGGATGGCCCAAGCGACGATGCCAGAGATCGACGGAGGCCAGCATGGATGTTGGAGGGGTGGCAGCAGGAACTCCATTAAGAGAATAAAGATCACCGGAGCTATTGAAGCGAGCGATCTCGGCCTTGGTCAGGTAATCCTTCAAAGATAAACCAAAAGGGTCAAATTCAGCCGAAACTAGATTGTCGCAAGTAAATTGCGAACAGAGATAAGATTTTTAATGAGGGCGGGTGCAACTAGAACATCGCGAAGTAAAAGAGGTTTGGTGGAAGAGGGAAGTTGAGCCTGACCAACACAATATATAGGAATAGATGATCCATCTCCAAGGATAATGGAAGGGAAAGTAGATTTAGTGCAAGAAGATAACCAATTACTAGATGCATACCTATGACTAGAGGCCCCTGAATCAAAGATCCAATCCGTACCTGAGTTTCCTTGTGCAGCAAAGTTATTCATGGCCTGGAGAAAGGCAGCTTGATCCCAGCTCGGCGTCACGGGTGAGGGTGGCGTCGGAAGCGGTGCCGGCGGATACGATGGTGAAGGCAGTAGGGCCGGCTGGGGAGTGTAGTAGGCATTGGCCGGCTGTGGTGGGGGTGGCGTCGGGAGCAGGGCAGGCTGAGGTGTGTAGTAGGCACCGCCGTCGGTGCTGTAATGACCATAAGGAGCATACGTCGGGGCGGCGTGATAGGCATTGGCCGGCTGTCGGGGGTTGAGAACCCCGGGAGCACCAGTAGGCGGCCGAAGGCCGGGTTGCCAGGCACCTGAGTATGCCGGCGGAGCACCGAGGGTGGACGGAGCGGACCAGGGCATGGGCCATGCTTGAACAAGCCCCGTCCAAGGATCATGAGGAGGCTGCCATGCAACCGCAGATGGAGCACTGGTGGGTGGTGCAGGACTCGGTGCTGGTGATGTCGACGGCGGCCTGTAGATAGGGTTTTTGCCGCGGTAGTTCGGACTAGGACGCCAGCCTGGGGGCGGTTGAACAGATGACGATGCGGACGGCCCGGCGGCAGGAGCCGGCCTGGAAGGCGGCGCTGGTGTAGACGACAGAGGAGGACGAGCCACAGCATGAAAGACCTTGGGGCGAGAGTCCTTGCGAGCTTGTGTTTCCGCCGCGAGTTGTAGCAAGGAACGAACTTCAGCGAAGGTAGGAGGGGGCCGTATCATCGGTATGAACGAGGCTTGCTTGTCAAAGTCTTCGCTGAGGCCGACGACGACGATATTGATTAGCTGTGAGTCGCTAACTGTATCACCGAGTTTGCGGAGCTCATCACCAATGGTCTTAACGCGCTGGCAGAACAGGTTCACCGGGGCGTCTCCTTGCACCATATTGCGAAGCTCGGTGTGGAGAGCATTTTTCCGAGCGTGGGTGTTGCTTTGGAAGAGCTGACGGAGGGAGTGCCAGATGTTGGCAGCGGTGGCGCCGTCGTGATCTAGCATGTTGAAGATCTCGGTGGTGATGCGGGTGTAGAACCACTGGACGATCGCGAGATCGTCTTTCAACCATTGCGGATCGTCGGGGCGGGGAAGACAGTTGGCGGCGACATGCGAGCGCAGGTTGCAGCGGCCGAGGTGGAGATCGAAGAGATGTCTCCAATGGTAGTAGTTGTGGGCGGCAAGATCAAGAACTATGGGGATGTAGGGGCTGACGTCGGAGATTGTGTCAGCAAGAGATATTGGTGCGGCGAGGATGGGTGCAGGGTAGTTTTGTGGAGCTATGATGAGGGCCGAGGAGAAGCGGCCGCGGCGTTGGCAGCCTTGGCGATGAGTGCGGCCCGGCGCTCGAAGTAGCCGAGCGGCGGCGGCGGCGGTGGCGTTGGCGGAGCCATACCCTAAACCCTGGGACCGGTATCTGATACCATGAAAGCTGAATAAAATTGTTGCTTATTGATGATTTGGTGTGGCATACAAGAGTATATAAGAGGGTACAAACCGACTTGGGGTAGGGGTACAAAACTGACTTGGACTAGAAGTCGTGTACCATAATGACTACTCTAACAGAAATGTCGCAGAACATATGAGATGTTCCGAAGACTGAAATTGGGATTTCAGACTAGTGCCCATGTCAAGAGGTATGAGACCTCTGACAAGTTTCTTAAGCCTGCAAACTAAGGGAGAAAAGCTCAATCGTTGAGCATGTGCTCAGATTGTCTGAGTACTATAATCACTTGAATCGAGTGGGAGTTAATCTTCCAGATGAGATAGTGATGGTTCTCCATAGTCACTGCCACCAAGCTATTAGAGCTTCCTGATGAACTATAACATATCAGGGATAGACATGATGATCCTTGAGCAACTCGCGATGTTTGACACCGCGAAAGTAGAAATCAAGATGGAGCATCAATGTTGATGGTTAGTAAAACCACTAGTTTCTAGAAGGGCAAGAAGGGATACTTCATGAAACGGCAAATCAGTTGCTGCTCTAGTGAAGAAACCCAAGGTTGAACCCAAACCCGAGACTAAGTGCTTCTGTAATGAGGGGAACGGTCACTGAAGCGGAACTACCCTAGATACTTGGTAGATGAGAAGGCAGGCAAGGTCGACAGAAGTATATTGGATATACATTATATGAATGTGTACTTTACTAGTACTCCGAGCAGCACCAGGGTATTAGATACTGGTTCGGTTGCTAAGTGTTAGTAACTCGAAATAAAAGCTGCGGAATGAACGGAGACTAGCTAAAGGTGAGATGACGATATGTGTTGGAAGTGTTTCCAAGGTTGATGTGATAATGCATCGCATGCTCCCTCTACCATCGAGATTGGTGTTAAACCTAAATAATTGTTATTTGGTGTTTGTGTTGAGTATAAACATGATTGGATTATGTTTATCGCAATACGGTTATTCATTTAAGGAGAATAATGGTTACTCTGTTTATTTGAATAATACCTTCAATGGTCTTGCACCTAAAATGAATCTCGATCGCAGTGATACACATGTTCGTGCCAAAAGATATAAAATAGTAATGATAGTACCACATACTTGTGGCACTGCCATTTGAGTCATATTGGTATAGAACGCATGAAGAAGCTCCATGTAGATGGATCTTTTAACTCACTCGTTTTTGAAAAGATTGAGACATGCGAACCATGTCTATTGGTATATATGCATGAAGAAACTCCATGCAGATGGATCGTTTGGACTCACTTGATTTTGAATCACTTGAGACATGCAAATCATACCACATGGGCAAGATGACTGAAAGGCCTCGTTTTCAATAAGATGGAACAAGAGAGCAACTTGTTGGAAGTAATACATTTGATGTGTGCAGTCCAATGAGTGCTGAGGCATGCAGTGGATATCGTTATGTTCTTACTTCACAGATGATTTGAGTAGATGCTGAGTGTATTTACTTGATGAAACACAAGTCTGAATTATTGAAAGATTCAAGTAATTTCAGAGTGAAGTTGAAGATCGTCGTGACAAGAGGATAAAATGTCTATGATATGATCATAGAGATATCTGAGTTACGAGTTTGGCACACAATTAAGACATTGTGGAAAGTGTTTCACAATTAATACCGCCTGGAACACCACAATGTGATGGTGTGTCCGAACATCATAACTGCACCCCTATTGGATACGGTGCATACCATGATGTCTCTTATCGAATTACCGCTATCGTTTATGGGTTAGGCATTAGAGACAACCGCATTCACTTTAAAAGGGGCACCACGCAATTCCGTTCAGACGACAGCGTTTAGAGAAACCTAAGTTGTCGTTTCTTAAAAGTTTGGGGCTGCGATGCTTATGTGAAAAAGTTTCAGGCTGATAAACTCGAACCCAAAGCGGATAAATGCATCTTCATAAGAATACCCAAAACAGTTGGGTATACCTCCTATTTCAGATCTGGAAGCAAAAGTAATTGCTTCTAGAAACAGTTCCTTTCTCGGGGGAAAGTTTCTCTCGAAAGAATTGAGTGGGAGGATGGTGGAGATTGATGAGGTTATTGAACCGTCACTTCAAGTAGTGTGTAGCAGGTCACAGGAAGTTGTTCCTGTGGCACCTATACCAATTGAAGTGGAAGCTTATGATAGCGATCATGAAACTTCGGATCAAGTCACTACCAAACCTCGTAGGTCGACAAGGATATGTACTACTCCTGAGTGGTACGGTAATCCTGTCTTAGATATCATGTTGTTAGACAATACTGAACCTACGAGCTATGGAGAAGCGATGGTGGGCCCATATTCCGACAAATGGTTAGAAGCCATGAAATCCGAGATAGGATCCATGTATCAGAACAAAGCATGGATTTTGGTGAACTTGCCCGATGATCGGCAAGCCATTGAGATAAATGGATCTTTAAGAAGAAGACGGACATGGACGGTAATGTTACTGTCTATGAAGCTCGACTTGTGGCAAAGAGAATTTTCACAAGTTCAAGGAGTTGACTACGATGAGATTTTCTCATCCATAGCGATGCTTAAGTCTGTCGAAATCATGTTAGCATTAGCTGCATTTATGAAATCTGGCAGATGGATGTCAAAACAAGTTCCCTTACCAGTTTTCGTAAGGAAAGGTTGTATGTGATACAATCAGAAAGGTTTTGTCCTAAGGATGCTAAAAGGTATGCTAGCTCCAGCGATCCTTCCATGGACTAGAGCAAGCATCTCGGAATCAGAATATACGCTTTGATGGAGTGATCAAAGTTTTTGGGTTTATACAAAGTTTGTTAGAAACTTGTATTTACAATAAAGTGAGTGGGAGCGCTACAACATTTCTGATAAGTATATGTGAATGACATATTGTTGATCCGAAATGATGTAAAATTTCTGGAAAGCATAAAGGGTTGTTTGAAAGGAGTTTTTTCAAAGGAAGACCTAGATAAAGCTGCTTACATATTGGGCATCAAGATCTATAGAGATAGATCAAGACGCCCGATGATACTTTCAAAGAACGCACACCTTGACATGATTTTGAAAGAGTTCAAAATAGATCAGCAAAGAAGGAGTTCTTGGCTGTGTTACAAGGTGTGAGTATTGAGTAAGACTCAAGACCTGACCACAGCAGAAGAGAGAGAAAGGACGAAGGTCGTCCCCTATGCTTTAGACGTAGGCTCTACAGTATGCGATGCTGTGTACCGCACATGAAGTGTGCCTTGCCATGAGTTGGTCAAGGGGTACAATAGTGATCGAATGGATCACATGACAGCGGTCGAACTTATCCTTAGTATCTAGTGGACTAAGGAATTTTCTCGATTATGGAGGTGAAAAGGAGTTCATCGTAAAGGGTTACGTCGATGCGAACTTTGACACTAATCCGGATGACTCTGAGTAGTAAACCGGATTCGTATAGTAGAGCAGTTATTTGAAATGGCTCCAAGTAGCGCGTGGTAGCATCCACAAGATGACATAGATATTCGTAAAGCACACACGGATCTGAAAGGTTCAGACATGTTGACTAATAACCTCTTTCACAAGCATAACATGATCAAACCAGAACTCATTGAGTGTTAATCACATAGTGATGTGAACTAGATTGTTGACTCTAGTAAACTCTTTAGATGTTGGTCACATGGTGATGTGACCTGTGAGTGTTAATCACATGGTGATGTGAACTAGATTATTGACTCTAGTGCAAGTGGGAGACTATTGGAAATATGCCCTAGAGGCAATAATAAATTGGTTATTATTATATTTCCTTGTTCATGATAATCGTTTATTATCCATGCTAGAATTGTATTGATAGGAAACTTAGATACATGTGTGGATACATAGACAACACCATGTCCCTAGTAAGCCTCTAGTTGACTAGCTCGTTGATGAACAGATGGTTACGGTTTCCTGACCATGGACATTGGATGTCGTTGATAACGGGATCACATCATTAGGAGAATGATGTGATGGACAAGACCCAATCCTAAGCCTAGCACAAGATCGTGTAGTTCGTTTGCTAAGAGCTTTTCTAATGTCAAGTATCATTTCCTTAGACCATGAGATTATGCAACTCCTGGATACCGTAGGAATGCTTTGGGTGTACCAAACGTCACAACGTAACTGGGTGGCTATAAAGGTGCACTACAGGTATCTCCGAAAGTGTTTGTTGGGTTGGCACGAATCGAGACTGGGATTTGTCACTCCGTGTAAACGGAGAGGTATCTCTGGGCCCACTCGGTAGGACATCATCATAATGTGCACAATGTGACCAAGGAGTTGATCACGGGATGATGTGTTACGGAACGAGTAAAGAGACTTGCCGGTAACGAGATTGAACAAGGTATCGGGATACCGACGATCGAATCTCGGGCAAGTACCATACCGGTAGACAAAGGGAATTGTATATGGGATTGATTAAATCCTTGACATCATGGTTCATCCGATGAGATCATCGTGGAACATGTGGGAGCCAACATGGGTATCCAGATCCCGCTGTTGGTTATTGGCCCGAGAACGTCTCGGTCATGTCTGCATGGTTCCCGAACCCGTAGGGCCTACACACTTAAGGTTCGATGACGCTAGGGTTATAGGGAATAGATATACATGGTTACCGAATGTTTTTCGGAGTTCCGGATGAGATCCCGAACGTCACGAGGAGTTCCGAAATGGTCCGGAGGTAAAGATTTATATATGGGAAGTCCTGTTTTGGTCACCGGAAAAGTTTCGGGTGCTATCGGTAACGTATCGGGACCACCGGGAGGGTCCCGGGGGTCCACCAGGTGGGGCCACTGGCCCCAGAGGGCTCCATGGGCCAAGTGTGGGAAGGGACCAGCCCCTAGGTGGGCTGGTGCGTCTCCCACAAGGGGCCCAGGGCGCAGGAAGGGGGGGAAGGGGGAAACCCTAGGCTCAGATGGGCCTAAGGCCCACCTAGTGGTGCGCCCCCCTCTCTCCCCCCTTGGCCGCCCCTCCAAGTCCCATCTAGGTCTGGCCGCACCCCTTGGGGGGGGAACCCTAGATGGGGACGCAGCCCCTCCCCCTCCCCTATATATAGTGGGGTTTTTGGGGCTGCCATGGACATGAGAACATCTCTCTCTTTGGCGCAGCCCTACCCCTCTCCCTCCTCGTCTCTCGCAGTGCTTGGCGAAGCCTTGCTAGAGTGCCACGCTCCTCCATCACCACCATGCCGTTGTGCTGCTGCTGGACGGAGTCTTCCCCAACCTCTCCCTCTCTCCTTGCTGGATCAAGGCGTGGGAGACATCACCGGGCTGCACGTGTGTTGAACGCGGAGGCGCCGTGGTTCGGCGCTTAGATCGGAATCAACCGCGATCTGAATCGCTACGAGTACGACTCCTTCATCCGCGTTCTTGCAACGCTTCCGCATCGTGATCTACAATGGTATGTAGATGCACTCCCCTCCCCTCGTTGCTAGATTACTCCATAGATTTATCTTGGTGATGCATAGAAAATTTTGAATTTCCGCTACGTTCCCCAACACCAGAAGTGCAAGGAGGCGCTGGCTCTGGAAGCCGTGGAGCGCAGCCTCGAGCTCGAGCAACTGGAGACGAGGGAGCCCCAAGTTGCCCAAGCGGAAGATGCCGTCGGGCCCAGCGAGGCCAAGGTCCAGGAAGAAGTCGACCGCTGGGTGACCGAGGTTTGCACGGATCTCGAAGGTCAGTACGCCCTGAAGCTGAAGCTTGCAGGAACTGAGGCAGCGGGCAGGACCGCCGCTCTTAGGCCCAGGTTGGACGAGGCGGAGAGGCGTGGGGAGGCCACGGCTGTCGCCTTGGTCGTGGCGCAGGCGGACTTGGCCTCCGCCCACGCCGAGATGCTTTCGCTTCGGAAACGGGTTGACGACGCCGAGGCCATCGCGCGGCAAAACAGGGAGGAAGTGCTTCAACGGCGGACGCTGGAGTGCGAGCACGTCCCCATGCTTTAGGACCTCCGGAACAGGGCTAACACCTCCATGGGCTTCATCTGCGACGAGAATGCGCCGCACCCCACTCGAATGACTACGCCAGTCACCTGATCTTCTTCACCAATGTGGTGACGCGCCTGGAAGCCCGGTCTAATAGGGCTCGCCAGCTTGTGGAAGAGAGAAGTCGGGGCCTACTCGGGCGCGCGTTCTCCCGTGTCTTCAGCCATCTCCGGAACACCTTCCCCGACTTCGACTTCGACGCCGCCATTGCCCCCGTACCGCAGGCCATCCAGGGCGACCTGGCGCGGTGGGTGGAGGACAACGTAGATGCGTTGGTCAGAGCCTTCGCTTCTGACGATGACGCGGTGGTGGTCGTCACAGACGAAGGCGATGTGGTTGACGACGGCGATGGAGGCGTCGCCGAAGGCGGCGACGGTGCCGGCGAGGACGATGACAACGCGAGTGACGCGTCCGAGGGCGATGTAGCAAGCGACATATCTGGCTGATCCCATGTTCCCCCGTCATTTTATCTTGTACGCAAAAACTCGGGTGTGGCCCCTAAAGATTGTGAGAGCATTTTGAGAGGGGGAGCCCCTCGTGCAAGCAGATCAGCGCCTTTATTCTTTTGTGTCGAGCTGAATGTGTACCTCTGTGAATTCATGAGTCTGGCAGCGAGTTTGCTGTATCAGCTTACCTTGGTCGTGGTGCGCCTCGAACGGGATCATGAGGTCTTGAGCTCCTGAGGAATTCCTGAAGGGCCCGCAGGCTCACCCGAGTGGGCCTCGCGAGAATCAGGTGCCAATAATGGTATCGGCGCGCATGGTTGCGGCGAGGCCCGCCGTGAGATCCGTCATGGGCTTCGCAATTTTAGAGAAATTCTCAATAAATCTCCGATAGTATCCCGCAAGTCCAAGAAAACTGCGGATTTCTCCAACTGTGGTGGGTGATATCCAATCTATGACTGACTTAACCTTGGTGGGGTCTACTGCTATACCTTCTCCTGATATAACATGTCCAAGGAATCCAACTTCCTTCAACCAAAACTCGCATGTGCTGAACTTGGCATACAACTGATGTTCCCTGAGCTTCTCGAGCACTAAACGCAAATGCTCCTTGTGCTCCTCTTCATTCTTTGAGTATACCAAGATATCATCAATGAACACCACAACGAACTTATCCAAAAACTCCATAAACACCTTATTCATCATACTCATGAATTAGGCAGGGGCGTTAGTCAATCCAAATGACATAACTGTATACTCATACAGCCCGTACCTGGTGGTGAAAGCTGTCTTAGGTATATCCTTCTAGCGAATCTTCAGCTGGTGGTATCCTGATCGCATATCGATCTTTGAAAATACTTTAGCTCATTGCAAATGATCAAACAAGTCATTGATCATCGGCAGTGGGTACTTGTTCTTGATCGTCACTTCATTCAATGCTCAATAATCAACAACCATCCTTAAAGATCCATCCTTCTTCTCAACCAAGAGCACTGGGGCTCCCCACGGTGATGAACTTCGTCGTATGTAACCTTTCTCCAATAACTCCTTAATCTGCTTCTTGATCTCCTCTAGATCATTTGCGGGCATCCGGTAGGGTCTCTTTGATATAGGTCCGGTGCCTGGCAATAGTTCTATCAAGAGCTCAATGTCTCGATCTGGTGGCATGCCTGGTAACTCTTCTGGAAACACATCCGGGTAATCCTTCACAACAGGCACTTCCTCCTGAACAACTCCTGAGAGGGAATTTGCTTGAGTCCTCCTTGGCGAATGCCTAAATACATACTTGATCCTTTTTCCCTCCGGGGTGGTGCGTAGAATTGATTTGCTAGCGCAGTCAATGTTTCCTCCATACTTCGATGACCAATCCATGCCTAATATGATGTCTAATCCTTGCAACTCCAAAATTATTAGGTCTAAGGGGAAAACATGGCTCCCGATGGTTAAGGGTATCCGACCGCACCATCGTCTGGCCATGTACTCTGCACCTGGTGAGCTCAATAGCATGGGTGTCCTAAGGGCTAGGGTTGGCAACTTAAACTTGTCCACAAATCCCCTTGATATGTATGAATGCGATGCACAAGTATCGAAAAGAACGAGAGCGGTAAAAGACTTAACCAAAAACTTACCGATAACTGCGTCTGGCTGCTCTTCAACCTCCTCCACGCTCATGTGGTTCACTTGTCCTTTGTTAAATGGATTGGGCTTCTTCCCAGAGCTCCCATTACCATTTCCATTCTTTGCTTCAGGGCACTCAGTGGCATACTGTCCAGTCTGTCAGATCTCTGGTTCCGGCAAAACCCTCAAGGTTCGAACACTGGGGTGCGCGCGGAGATTCCCTTCCTACCGATATACGCCCTAGTTCGCTAAGATCTCGCGGATGAACTCGACGAACTCGCAACACAAAGACACAAGATTTATATTGGTTCGGGCCACCATTGTGGTGTAATACCCTACTCCAGTGTGGTGGTGGATGGATTGCCTCTTGGGCTGATGATGAACAGTACAAGGGGAAGAACAGCCTCCTGAGGTCGAGGTGTTCTTGTGCTCTGCGAGCTTGTGTGGGTGAGGATTCGATGCCTTCTACTGTGGTGGCTAGTTCTAGTTATATAGGCCCTGGTCCTCTCCCCAAATATTGAGCGGGAAGAGAGCCAACAATGGCCAATTTGAAAGGGGACAGCTAGTACAACTTATCCTGACAAAAGCGGTCTTCGCGTGCAAAAGGCTCTAGTGGTGACGCCGTCTTGGGCTCCATGGTGACCTCCGTCCTGCCATCTCGCTGGTCTTGGTCTCGTTGCATCGATATGGAAACCTTTGCCTGATGCCTCGGTACTCCGCGCCTGCGCTTGCCTCCTTAGCACCAAAGAGGAAACAAGGACACGGTGCGCGCTGGCGCCCGCCTAGTCTTGATCGTCATGGCTCACGTCACGAGAGCCTCGCGAGGTTCGCCCTGCCTCGATATCTCCGCTCCTCGTGAGGCAGCCTGATGAAGCCGCTCCTGAGGAGGTCTTGGGTCGTATGCCCCGCGAGGCTTGGCCCTCGCGAGGGTCTTGAGTGCCTCGCTGATGAAGATGGGCCGTACAGGCCTGCTATCATAGCCACGCCGTGGGCCGCAGGCAGGCAAGTCTGGGGACCCCCGTTCCTAGAGCGCCGACACAGTCTTCCCGCACTTGAAACAAGTAATGTGACTTAGGTCCCTCTTGGTGGGTGTGGGTGGATTGGAGCGGTTCTGATTGTTGCTTGCTCCATTCCCATTCCCATTCTTGGGGCCATAATGATTATGAGAACTTCCTCCATTGTGAGTGTGGCCTCCATGGTTATGGGTAAATCCTCCCGAGTTCGGGGTAAAACGAGGCTTCTGCTGAGCTCCTAAATGACACTTCCCTTGTCCATACTTCCTCTTGCGGCTCTCTATCTGCTGCTGCTTCCCTTCAATCCTGAGAGCTTTATCTACCAACTCCTGGTAGTTGTTAAATGTTGCCACCATCAACTGCATACTCATCTCATCGTCCAGCCCTTCCATAAACTTCTCCTGCTTCGCGGCATCTGTGGCCACATCATCTGGGGCATAGCGAGATAACTTGCTAAACTCATCCACGTACTGCCCCATAGTATGATTCCCTTGGCATAAGTCGCGAAACTCACACTTCTTCATGCTCATAGCTCCAGTTGAGACATGGGCTATGCGGAATGCTTGCTGAAACTGCTCCCAAGTGACATTGGCTATAGGGAATGTGGTTGTGTAATTCTCCCACCATGAGGCTACTAGTCCATCCAATTGATGTGCGGCAAAGCGCGCCTTCTCAACATCTATGCAACCTGCGGTGGCCAACTCCCTTCCAATCCTGCGTAGCCAATCATCAGCAACTATCGGCTCGGTGCTACTGGAAAACACCGGCGGCGGCGACCTCAGAAAACGGGCTAAGTTGTCAACAGGAGGTGGTGGCGGTGGGTTGTTGTTGTTGTTGTTGACTTGGTTCTGAACTAACAACTGCATCAAGGCATTCTGCTGCTGGATCAACTGAGTGAGCTCCGGTGGGAAGACAAATCCGGTATCACGTCTCAGAGGCATCTGATGGGTTTAGAGGGAAGAGATTAGAATAGAATGAGGTCTAGTGGGAAAAGCACTACCCATATGCACATGAGACAAACACAATCATATCATATCACTCAATCAAGCAAGCAAGGGCATACAATCGATCTAACTATCGTTACAGTGCTCAGACTATACTATATACATGGGGGAAATACTACTTGATCATATGTTGGTCTACTAGAAGTTTTGATCGATGGAAGACTCCATGATATCAGCTCTAGCTTCATCTTCACAGTCATCATCACTACTGTCGGGATCGGAGTCGGTGTCGTCGATGATGATGTAGTCTTCAGAATGAATCTCCTTGGGTTCGTCATCATCTCCTCCTGGTGCGGGGTCTCCCAGGAATACTCCGAGCTTCTTTATCAGGTCGTCATTCTTCTCCAATAGTATTGCGATTTCCTCCTCATATCCGTCGCGTGTAGAATTGAGTTCCTCCTCTAGCTCCATGTTCCTGGTCATAGCATTCTTCAAATCTATCATGCTAGCGCACATCTGGTTCTCCTGGCATCGGATGTGTTGGTTTAACTCCTGGATGAAAGCTGCAATGGACCTGTCCTACCTGGTATTGATCATCTCCCATTACTCATCTCGGCGCCCGCATATCTGGTAGATAGTGTCCTTCAGCTCCTGTTTGTAGACTTCTCCAATACATCCCATAGCAATGTGGGCTGCCATGCTCTTGCCTAGACTCCATGTTGGTGCATCAAAGGAAAACTCTATGGGCTCAGTGACTGGCGTGGAAGTCCTTCCTGGAACTTGAACTCGAATCATCCAGCGCTCCTCTTCTGGTAAAGTGGCGGTGTAGGTCCCGGTGAAGCTTGGTATTCCGATGTTCAGGTGCCTAGTGACTTCCTTCAAGTGTCGTCCAAAAGGTGTGTCTTCATCCGGTTGTGCAAACTTGTTCCTTGAGTTCTCCATCCTAAAGAGTAGAAAATGGAGAGGAGTCAGAAATGAGTAGAGAAGAGTGATCTATGGCTCATCTTAGTGATCGTGTCCTACATTCAGCGTGTGCTCTGATACCATCTTGTAGCGACCCGACCTCAGGCGGTCAAGTCTCTGTGCATAAGTGTCATCCCTAGATCGGTAATGCTGACACACACAGTACTCGAAGGATTTATAACAGAGTAGAAATCACACACTTATTACATCGATAGTCTCCAAAGAGAACTTATTCCAATAAATATGGCCTAAGGCCATCTAAATAAGATAACAGCGGAAGGCTTGGAAGATAAAGTGAGTCCATCAACTCCAACGGCATAGCTGAGTGCACGACAACGGCCTAACGAACCTTACTCTCCGTCTGAAAATTCTGCAACATGATACCTTGCAGCCCGAAAATGGGTCAGCACATGGAATATGCTGGCATAGTAACACAGTAAAGTAATGAACAGGTAATTGCTATCACTACATGCATATATGGCTGGTGGAGGCTGTATGGTTAATATGTTTTTGCGAAAAACCAATTTTTCCCTACAACGAAGGAATATATTTTATTTAACTATCATGGTAGTTGAACAACATTGAGAAGGTTCCTCCAACTCAAATTCCAATGAAAAGTAATTATCAACCCAACAAAATTATATTTAGAGTGATGAGATCCATATGATAATCCAAGAACCAGATACTCAAGATGTCCATAACCGGGGACATGACTAACCATGATTAGTTTGTACACTCTGCAGAGGTTTGCGCACTTTTCCCCACAAGACTCGATCTCCTCCGTTGGATTTCTCGCACTACATGGTGTTTGAGAAACGGATGACCGAGACACAGTCTTTCAGAAGCATTAACTCTAACCCTGGGTAGACAGTACCAACCTACATCCCCTACATCTACTAGCCTACCACTGAAAGAGGTCATGCAACATACTCAACTATGCTAGAGCCCATAATAGCTTGTGGATGCACACGGAAGTTTCTAGCATGAATAACCTTATGATCCCTTTGAGCCTGGGTGGCGGACCGTAGGATGATCACACGGGTACTCCGGGATATCCTAGGATAACACTGGATTCTCCAGGTGCCCAAAGCAATCCACCCAGATGTGTATTAAAGTTGCCACCTTAAGTTAACCATTAATTAACAATCTCACATCTGTCATGGATTCACTCACCCAAACCACGTCTACGAGCATAGCATAGCAATATAAGCATAACATAGAAGTAACTCCCAAGGGTTTGATAATAAACAGGGCAATAGGTTCTACCTCAACAACCACTTCCCAATACCCACGGGGTAATCACATCCTAATCATGCAATGTTTGAGGATAGATACTAATGCATAAAAACTAGGTATGAAAAGAGTATGATCAATGTGTTACTTGCCTTGCTGACGATCTGCAAAACCTAGAGACTCGTAGTAGCACGCTTCGCACTCCGGGAATTCTATCGCAAACAAACAATAGCATACGTAAGCAATCAATCATAGATGCACGGGTAAAACTCAAATAAGAAGATCTAACCAGAAAGTTCAACTGAAGAACTCCGGTTTGCAAAAAGAATCAAATCAAACGGAGCAACGAAACTCAAACTACGAAAGAAACAAGATCCGTTTACTAATCTGGACTAAAGTCAAATTTTACAGTACCAAAATCTTGTTCAAGTTGCTTAAACACAAAGTGGGCTTCGAGACGAAGATCTAGACGCTTGTTTCACCTGATTTGGATAAACGAGCGAAAAGATATACCAAAACGAAGATTAGGGCTGGAATCGCGATAAAAAATAATCGCAGAAAAACCCTGGGAAAAGAAGAACTGACGGACAGGCTAACGAACAAACGTTCGCTGCCTGCGGCTAACGGACGAACAGAGGTCATTAAAACGAACGTACGAACGAACGTCCGCTATTTTATCGAACCGAGAAAAACCGAACGAACCGATCTAAAAAACAAAACTAGGGTTTTAAAAAAACGGGATTTTACCTAAAAACCGAAAAAAAACGAACGGCTCCGGATCGGATCGGCGGCGGCTCCGGCGGCTTCTGCGGCGGCGAGGCGGGGCGGTGCGGCAGCGGCACAGCAGCAGGCGGCGTGTGGCGGCGGCACCAGCGGCGCAAGGCGGCGGGGCGGCGGCGGCTGGCGACATGGGGCTCCAGGGGGCCCGGGTCGGCTTTTAAGAAGGGGAGGGGAGGCGCCTTACGGTAGGGGGCGGGGAGGCATGGCCGAGTCGGCCACGGCGGTCGGCGGCGTGCGGCTCGCGGTCTCCTCGAGGGAGACGGCGGCGCGGGGCGGCTGGGCCAACAGGGCCTCGGCCCAGTTCGGTCCGGCGGGGATTTTTTTAACATATTCCGCCGAAACTAAATTCTAGAAAAATAAATAAAAATCTAAAAATACCAAAACAAATTTTCACAGTCTAAATAAAATATTTAGAACAGGGTGAACATTTTCTTGGCCTAAAAAATGCAATTTTGAAAAATGCAATTTTTTCTAATTCAAATAAAATAGCAATAAAATCCAAATAAAATAAAATATTTTATTTTGGTATTTTCCTCCAATATTTCATTTATTTTGGAGAAGTCATATTATCTCCTCTCATATATTTTTAATATGAAATATTTTCGGAGAGAAAAATAATTAAGACCAAAGTGATCCCTGTTTCGATATTTGATAAAAACTGAAATATGAAAACGGTGAAATCCCCAACTCTCTCCATGGGTCCTTGAGTTGCTTAGAATTTCGAGGATCGCAAAAACAAAATGCAATAAAATATGATATGCATGAATGGCCTATGTATAACATTCCAAATTGGAAATTTGGGATGTTACAGTGTGTGAAATAGAGGCCTGGATATATCATATATATAGAGGGGGCGATCCACGAGAAGAGAGTGGAGGTATCATCGGCGTGAGGCATTCATATAATCGAAGAGAGGGATGATCTGTGTGTGTGCGCGCGATCGATAAAGAGTGCCATCGAATTTGTGTGTGCCCATGTCAAAGATATAGGGTGGCTGCCCTACTGGAATGTGAGAGGGGATAGGTGCAGTTTGTCTCTGTGGCATGGATACCTAACTACATCGCTCGACTATCGGTGTGGGGGTGGGGGAGAGAGATCTAACTATAGAGGTACAATGGCTGGTATATGTGTGGAGGAGGAGAGAGACCTACCTTATGTATTGAGGGAGATCGATCGGCATCCATGCATATGTGTAGGAGAGGAATAAGGTTGGGAGAGAAACAGAGCTAGAATGTCGGAGGGGTTGGTGGTGGAGTTGCTTCTAACAAATGGCGGGAGAGGCTTGCTAGACAAACGGAGGGCACGCCTGCAATATCAATAAGGGAGGGGATGCCTGCCTGTCTGTGCACGTGGGTGTGAGAGACGGGTCAGGAGGCATGCACGAATGATGAGGGGGGACGATATGGCTGTGGTAAGAAGACGTAACTACATAGAAAGATCAATCGTCCTTTGTCGAAGAAAGGAGAGACATAACTTGTGAGGTACATCGATCGATGGGTGGGGAAAAATAGTTAAAGTCGACCTAGGATATGTAGGGAGATCGATCGGTATACATGCATGTATGTGTTAGAAGCAAATAAGGCCCAGAGAGAAGGATAGATAGAGAGGGATGCAGTTAGGAGGTGGTGCGAGAGGCATACTATATCGAAGGGGAAGGAATGTGTGAGTACGAGATCGATGAAAAGAGGGGCGGGAGTGAGGCATGGACGGTGAGAAGAGAAGAGGGAAAGCTTGTGTTTGTGGTAGGCACACCTGGCTAGAGAGGCATATCGATCGATGTGTGCCGTAAAGAAGGAGCTGGGGGGCCTACACACACCGTGGGTGAACGACCTAAAGTGAAAAGACGAATTTGCGCGATGGAGCTAGAGAATGCCGAGGGAGGGTGAGAGGGAGGCGGGCGTGTGCATGCACGAGAGAAAGTTAGCGCTAGCTACAAAGATAAGAGGATTGTGTGGGTGTAAAAGATGAATAGAGATCATAATTCATTATAAAAAGTGAATTCGGATATTTGAAGAATTGATCATAGTGTTTTAAACCGATGCATGCATGAATAAATATAACGGTGATACGCATGGTGTGGTTATGAACATGTTATACTACATATAATATATTTTATATAAAAAACAGAGTTGGTGATGATGGTGTGCCTGCCATCCTACAATATAGGCTGTCCAATTTATATCTGACGGCTAGGAAGGAAATTATGGCAATTTTGAAAAAAGATACTCACACCCCTCTCCACATTTGCAAATAAGGCCTTCCCTCGATCATCTTGATGTTCCGTGCAACGCATGGGCATGCTGCTAGTACTACATATAATATATAGAACATTGATTATAATTTGTGATAATGTGTGGCTTTTACAGCTCAGGGCTAAATACTTGTCATAATGTAGGGGGCAGGGCACTATACTTTGTGTGATAAACACGGTGTACGTATGGAACATGGTTTAGATTATGAATATCTAGTTAGTACATCAAATGTACTATTATTTGGAATCAACACCAAGTGTATTCAAAAAATTGAATTCGAGTTCATATAGTACACATAGTTCATATCTATCTCTATAGTAATCATGTGGTGTGTTTTTAAGGTAATACACGAATGATGGTTTAAGTTGGCAACGATCATGATTGTAGATTCTTATTCAAATAGAGAAATGAAATTTAGTTCGAATTGAAGTGGTAGTATAGACATTTGGAATGCACTAAAATGTTGGTATGAGTATGCTACATGCATTATACAGCCAGCGAAAAAATTTAATTGGACATAACATGGATTCATAGCTTTGAATAGAATTTGTATAGTAAAACGGGACAAGACTCTCTCTTTATGTGGTGTGAATAGTTTTATTTTTTCGTTTTTTCGTTGAGGGAAGTGCGAATTGATTTGGTACGTACAAGTACATTATTACACGTTAGGCTTGTCCCTAAAATTCAACCCGCGCCTTGTTATATCCTGAAAATTCAGATATCGTGCTCCCAAAACTCGCGCCTTGCTATCCTGAAATTACAACACGTGCGAAAACTCCCTCCAGCTGCCAAATCCCGACACGCGAAATCCCCCTTCTAACCCTGAGCCGAAAGGGCAGCTAGTTCAAATCATTGGGGGTACTTTTGTAACACACCCTACATTTTGGACAAGCGTGTCCCTAAGTCATGGTTCCCCCCTCCCATCGCCTCCTTTTCGCCATTCGAAATCCTAGGCCGCCATAACCTCTCTGCTCCAGCCGTGAAACACCACCCTCCTCCATCCGCCACCTCACTGCTGCCAGCCGGAGCCTCTTCCCTGACGATGTCGTCCACCGCAACAGCTCGACGTCCCTCATCCACCTCCCCGGATGAGGATCCGTCGTGCATCTCGTCGTCTCGCCGGTTCAGCAGCCCCGTCCTCCACCTCCAAGGAGCTACTCCGACGATCGCCTCGTCTATTGCGGCTGCTCCATCCCTACAGCGCCGCCTTAACCTGCTCCACCGGAACCGCAGCATCCTCACTGACTCCTCGGACGAAGCCGAGGCCTACTCAGTGCCACCAAAGAGGTTGTACACTCATCGCATTGCACCTTCTCCTTAACTCGACCTCCCGGCGCTGACGGTGCTCCATCCCGCACCCCCATGGCGCGGCTACCTCGAAGCCGGCGCCGCAGGCGACATCTCCACGTCGGCTCTCCCCCAGTGCGAGGCCCCTTCGGCGGCAGCGTCCATACCGGCCGGATCTGCTGCTGCTGCTCCGGCTCTCGCTCGCTCGCGCTGCTGCTACTGCTGCTGCTCTGGCTCTCACTCGCTCGCGCTGCTGCTCTGGCTCTCCCCCTCACTCGTGCTGCTGCTCTGCTCTTGCTCTCGCTGCAGATGCTGGTACACGGGCTGCTGCAGCTACACGAGTTGCTGCTCTGGCTCTAGTTCGCGCTGCTGCTCCGACTGCTATCTGCTACCATGTTCCCCATCGATCACCTGCTGATTTAGATCACTGTTTCTCTACTACTAGTGCTCGAGCAGCCTAAACTACATGTGAAGTGCCTCTGTGCTACCAGTGCATTTAGTTTCGACAGTAACATTCAGATTCCACAGTAAACTTCAGTTTCGATAGTTAAGTCTAGAGTCAACAGTTTTTACCTCATCTGTTGTAGTCAGGTGTTTTTTGGTGATGTAAATTTTACATCTATCACTTTTTGGTAATGTATTTTACATCATCTATTGGAGATGTTATTAGAATCCCACTTGAGATTAACGATGTCTGTCTTGTACTGCTTCAGCCTTGAAAGTGCGTTATATCAACTAGAGGGGGGTGAATAGGCGATTTTTACAAATTCGTCACTGAGGAATTTCAGGGTGAGGAAATTCCTAAGTCACGAACAACTAGCAGCAGAATAAGTACTCAGAAGCATGCATAACAGAACAGAAGCACAGTCATCATGATGAAATGAAAGCAAGCACAGAGTACAAGTAGCGTATAATCAGGATAAGCAGGCTGAAGACAAACTGACTAAAGAAATTGAACTAAGGAAACTGAGAAAGTCTTCAGTCAAAGTCTTCAAATAGTAACGATCAAGTACAACAGTATCTGAATGAGGAAATGAAAGGGTTGAGGAAATAGAACCAGTAGCTCGGTGAAGACAGTGATTTGGTAGACCAGTTCCAACTGCTGTGACAGTCGTACGTCTGGTTGGAGCGGCTAGGTATTTAAACCTGAGGACACACAGTCCTCACCGTATTCTCCTTGAGCTAAGGTCACACAGACCTCTCCCAATCACTCGTGGTAAGTCTTCAGGTGACTTCCAAACCTTCACAGACTCGGTCACTCGGCGATCCACAATTTCCTCTTGGATGCTCTAGACCATGATGCCTAACCGTCAGGAGGATGCACAGTCCTCAAAGGTAACAAGCGTCGCTTCCACACAGGAATAATCTCTTCAGTGATGCTCAATCACTTTGGGTTTGGGTTTTCCTCACTTGATGATTTTCGCTCAAAGTCCTCGGAGGATGGGATGCTCTCAATGACAAGTGTCAGTTTCTCTCGGAGCAGCCAACCAGCTAGTGGTTGTAGGGGCGGCTATTTATAGCCTAGGGAGCAGCCTGACATGATAAGACATAAATGCCCTTCAATGATATGACCGTTAGGTGGGTAGATATTTTGGGACAGCTGCACGTAGCACAACAACGGTCGGAAATTTGGCTATCAAATTCCTCAGGGCTATCATGTTCCTCACTTGTAGGCAATCCTCACTGGCGAATTCCTAACTCCTCAGTCAGAAAAAATTCCTCAGAGACCAGAAGATCTTCGTCTCTGTCACTGAAGAAATTGACTGAACTGTATGAGATTTCCAATGGCTTCACTCGAAAGGATTGGTAGGTGTAGGATTTTGAGATGAGCATCACTTGGAAACTTTTCCTTAGTTTTACCTCGACCCCCTTTAACAGTACGGTGTTTCCTATGACTCAAGAAAGAGAAAATGAAACTATGAAAACAAAAGTCTTCACGCTTCATGTTCCTCGCATGGATATCAAGTCCTGATGGTCATACCAATTTCTTCACTTTCAAAGTCTTCAGAAAACCAAAGTGTTCGGTTGAAGACATACATTTTTAGGGGTCGACTTTCTCTGTAAAGATCAAACTCCTCATAGACTTATAGACCTGTGTACACTCACAAACGCATTATTCCCTTAACCTATAAGTCTTCAATACAGCAAAATCACTAAGGGGCACTAGATGCACTTACAAGCCTCGACGTCTTACAGCTCGGCGGAGCTGCTGCAACAACGGAACCATCCGTCACAACAGAGCAGTGCCCTGGACACTGTCTACAGATTCCTCAGATCCTCCTCCACACCTCTGACAGCCACCTCTGCCTCAACTTCTTCAGCGACCAACCCAATGAAGCCGAGGTCGACATGACTACGGCAAAGAGGTTGTGCACTTGTAGCATCACTTATTACTCTACATTCATGTTGATCCATTAGGGCTATTTTGGTTCAAAGGAAAAACTAAAGGAAAAGCATAGCAATAGGAAATTTTCCTATGGCACTCTACTATTCAACTATTCATGCATTTTGTTGAAAGGAATGGAGCAAAACATCCACCTGGACCTACTTTTCAAAATCCTATGCATGAAAACAAGACCAAGTGCATTAGTGGTAGAATAACATTCTAACTGTACATGCTTTCATATGGTTTCACTTTAATTTGGCCATGCTTCTTTGCATTCCTCTGCTCTTCCAATTTCTGTGAACCAAACACCCAAGTTGACAGAAATCCTGTGTTTACAAATGCTCTGTTTCCCACATGCGTTCCTATCCTATTATGGTGTTTTCCCTATACCTGCGTTTTTAGAATCCTGCAAGCCAAAGGAGCCCTTACAGAATTATTTCAATTATAGGTAGGTGACAAAGAAAACTTTGTGTGGTTTGTCCTGCTCCTGCCGCGACGTCGTCCACCTCACCTGAGATGCTCCATCGACAGAAGCATCCACCAAACCAGACATCACGACTCCTGAACATCTTTCTCCGCCTCTGTCGGATGTGGGGTTCCGGCAAACCCTTAAGGTTCGAACACTGGGGTGTGCGCGAAGTCTTTCCCTCCTACCGATCTACGCTCTAGCTCGCTAAGATCTCGCGGACGAACTCGACGAACTCGCAACATAGAAAGACACGAGGTTTATACTGGTTCGGGCCACCGTTGTGGTGTAATACCCTACTCCAGTGTGGTGGTGGTGGATTGCCTCTTGGGCTGATGATGAACAGTACAAGGGAAGAATAGCCTCCTGAGGTTGAGGTGTTCTTGTGGCTAGGCTCTCGATCGGGTTGGATCAAGCTAAGATGAGATGAGATCCCTACTATGGTGGCTAGCTCTACTTATATAGGCCCTGGTCCTCCTCCCAAATATCGAGCGGGAAGGGAGCCAACAACGGCGAGCAAATTTGCAGGGGGACAGCTAGTACAAGCTATCCTGACAAAAGCGGTCTTCGCCTGCGAAAAGCTCTGGTGGTGACGCTGCCTTGGGCTCCACGATGACCTCCATCTTGCCGTCCTCCTGGTCTTGGTCTCATTGCACCAATATAGCAACCTTTGCCTGATGCCTCGGTACTCTTCGTCTGCGCTGGCCTCCTTAGCACCAAAGAGGAAATAAGGATGTTGCGCGCGCTGGCGCCCGCCTGGTGCCGTTCGTCATGGCTCACGTCATGAGGGCCTCGTGAGGTTTTCCCTGCCTTGATATCTCCGCTCCTCGTGAGCCTGCCCGGCTAGGCTACTCTAGAGGAGGTCTTGCGTCGTCCGCCTCGCGAGGCTTGGACCCTCGCGAGGGTCTTGGATGCCTTGTTGATGAAGATGGGCCGTACGGCCTGCTGCTTAGCCACACTGTGGGCTGCAGGCAGGCAAGTCTGGGGACCCCCGTTCCCAGAACGCCGACAGTAGCCCCCGGGCCCAAGGTGCGCTCGGGCTTGGCTTCGCGGCGAAGCCAAGGGTCAAGTTCGGAGCATCGCGGGCCCCAAAAGCATGCGGCCTCGGTTGATGCGTGGCGGTTGATTGGACGTGGGCGTCTCCGCTTCCGCACGCTGCCTCGGCAACTGCTTGACCTGACAAAAGGCTGGCGTGGGCAGTTCTTGCCTTCATTGCTTCTTCATCGCCTCACCCCAGATCCCCTTTCTCGCTCTACGCCACCGGTACCTCCAGATCTGCTCCAACCTTGCTCTGCATCTGCCGCCCATGGCGCCATGCAAGGTCAAGACTTCCTCGGCTCCGGCTTGGTATGAGCCCGCTCTTGAGGCGTCCACCGTCACAGAGAAGAGCCTCGCCTCCGTGCGTCTACTGACGGCGGGGGAGAGCAATGAGTGGGGGAAGACGGAACTTCGGCTCGCCTCCGACGAGCCGGAGCCTGAAGGGAGCACCTTCTTCCCTTTCTTCTCGAGCAGCGTCGCCGTTGGGTTGGTCCCCTCTTTCTCCGATTTCTTTTATGAAGTCCTCGACCACTACGGTCTGCAGGCGTTGCATCTCCATCCCAACTCTGTCCTCCTCCTGTCCATCTTCGCCTACTACTGTGAGGCGTACCTGGGCGTGATGCCGTCTGTGGCGCTCCTGCGCCATTTCTTCTTCCTCCGTGTCAGCGAAACGCACATCTCCGGATGCGCTAATTTCGTCGCATGTGGCAAGGCCAACTCGATCTCGAGCACCGGGAAGAGGGCCGACAACATTCGATCTAAATGGGTCATGATGGACGCCAAGCACGCCGACCCGCGTCTGACGTTGCCAACAGCTGCGCCCCCTTCCAACGGGGGGTGGCCCAAGGCAGAGCTTGTCGACGAGCGGGCATCGTTAGTGTTGGGGGCAGATGATGACCGACTTGAAGCCGGGCAACGCGAGGGCTGCCAAGGTAACGGGGGCGATGCTCCTGAGGGAGTTCTTGACGCTGTGGGTTGCCCCACTCCAGGCGCGCGCGCGCCCCTTGTGGGAGCTTGAAGAAGAAGGAAACAAGACCCGCCTGAGGCCGGGGGACCTGCCTGGCGATGAACTGGACGCCGTCCTGCACCTCATAGTCGGGGACAACCAGGAGTACCCGCCTAGCGCCTTCGTTCCCTTGTTCCAACGCAGGGACCGGGAGGAATTCGTCGCCTCCAGGCCGACCTTTGATGCGCGTGGGCTGGTGCCACCGGCGCTCGGGAGCTTCCATGGCACAGAAACCGGTGGAGGTATCTTCTGGCAAGTCCCGCGGAGAGGGGGAAGAGGAGGTGGACTCGGAGAAGACTCTGGAAGAGGTAGGGGAGACTTCCCCTCTAAGCAAGGCCGAGATTCTCCGTGCCCTTCCTGATGATGCCGAGGCCGACGCCCACGAAGGGGAGAGGGAGCAACCTCTCGTCCCGATGAGGGGTAGGTCGTCGCTGGTGGCCCGTGGTGCCGCCTCCGCCTCGACACCTCCTAGGGCTGGATCCGATTCTGCCTCCGCACCGCGTGGCGCCGCCGGTGTCCGAACGCCTGCTCCTCAGGTCCCAAGTTGTCAGGCTTTAAGCTCCCCAAGCGGAAGTATGTTGCGGTGGATCAGTAAGTGTCTTAAGCTTCGCCTTGTCCTTGTTTGTACTCGTCATTTCCTGATACTCGCCCTTGGTTGATCAGGCCGACATCTTCGGTGAAGAAGAGGAAGGAAGACGCAGCGGCCATGCCTCCCGCAAAGAAAGGAGGCAGCAGCGCCCGCATCTCCCCAGCCCGATCGTCCTCGCGAGGCCAAGAGGAGCATCGCCGCGTGGAATTAGCCCCCACAGCCCCGCTGGCTCCGGAGGCGCCAGTACTTGGCGCGGCTGATGAGGTCCCAGCTGCTCCGGAACCCGCGATCCCCCAGGCCCTGGTGATGATGTCGCCTCCTCCCGCTGCTGCACCTCCACTCCCAGGTTCTTCTGCTACTGTTGCTCTGGAGCGTGCTCTTTCGGAGATGACTCAGCTGCACGAAAATCTCCTGAGCGCGGACCCACGTCTTGTGGCCGGGCGCCTAGAGCTGGCCTCGGGCTGGCTCCACTCCGACTTGGCTGTTCGCGCGGCGCTGGGCCAGGCCACTGCGGCTTCCGAGAAGAAGAAGCAGAGTGCTGCCAACGCCGCAGCCGATCGTGAGATGGCGCTGAAAGACGCCGAGGCCGCCCGTGACCGCTGCCGGGCGCTTGAGGACGAGCTGCAGGGCCTGCGTGACAAGCACGCCGAAGAAGCACGCTGCCGCCAAGCGAAGGAGGAGGAGGTGAAGGCCCGGGAGGACGCCGTGAAGAACCGCGATGCCGAGCTGGCGGAGTTGGAGAAGACGCGAGCCACCGAGCGGAGCCGGTTGGAAGGGCTGGAGCGGAAGGCGAAGGCGAGGGAGGCCGATCTTGACGCCAAGGCGCGTGTCCTGGCCGAAGATCGGGCGGCCTTCGCCGACCTCGAGAAGAGGTCTCGCAAGGCGCTGAAGACGCTCTACGAGCACGGCCTGGAAAAGTCGCTGGCCACCGACGAGGACGGCCCCGCCCGGCTGCTTCCTCTCTTGGTGAAGGCACTTGAAGAGGTCGTTGATGGCCTCGGTCCCATGGCGGAGGCAGAAGCTCGCGTCCTGTCTTCGGCTGCGATGACTCGCGTCTTCAGCCACCTGCACCTTCGCGACCCCAACGCCTGCCTTGACGAGCTGCTGGAGCTTGTAGCTGAAGATCAATGCGAGGTGCCCGCCGCGGCCGTGCAAGGTCAGGTGGAGGCTTTGCTGAAGAAGTTCCGCGGCTTTGTCTCCGCTCCTCTGTCCGGCGATGTCGCCGACCCTGCAGCTGGTGGTGAAGGTGAAGACAAAATTGCTCACGGGGGAGCACCTTCCGCAGGCGACGGCAACATCTAGAGGTGACCCGCGGCTATTCTTCCCGTTCCGTTCCTGCGACATGTATCAGGCCTCGTGGAGGCGTTTAGACTTTTCATTTGGTATTGTGAGGACAATATGCTTGTAATATTTGCTTCGAGATTTTGCGATTTCCTTCCTATTTGCTTTGCGTTCTGCGTCGGCAGAGCCCGGCCCCGCGCATACCTCAACCGCCATTGGGCCGACCGGAGACCAGGACGGACCAAGGAGTGAGGGGCTATGTGACCAGTTAGGCTCCTGAGTCGCGATGCTCAGGAGTCCCCCTTAACGCGGAAACAGCATATAGGGAGAGTTCGTGAGGATAGATTAATGTTCTACGTCGGCAGAGCCCAGCCCCGCGCATACCTCAACCGCCATTGGGCCGACCGGAGACCAGGACGGACCAAGGAGTGAGGGGCTACGTGACCAGTTAGGCTCCTGAGTCGCGATGCTCAGGAGTCCCCCTTGACGTGCAAACAATTAACATACCTGCCCTCGCCGAGGCCTCCGGAGGGGCGCGCGACGCCCAGGTCCGGGGGACCTGGTTGGGTGGCGTGCGCTTGGGCGTGACCTGAGCGCAGCCCCCGTGCCCAACCCCCTCGTGCGGCTCTCCCGAGGGGAGGCGTTGTGGCAAGGCTGGGCGTTGAGCTCTGGGCTCCCTGAGGTTGGTACGACCGTGGGGCCGCCCTCAGTTGTTTATCACCAGCGCGGAGCATAGTGCTTCCGCTTGTGCACGGGCATAGCCGCTCCTCGGCAGTGTCGACAGCCAGCGCGGAGCATGGTGCTTCCACTTGGGCGTGGGATGGGGGGCCCCTCTGGGAGGAGCCCCCGGGGCGTGTACAGCCTCGCCCTGACACGTGGCTTGCACGGCAGGGCTGCGAGGTGTATCTGGGCACTCATGAGCCAGTGCGGGACTCACGAGGCCCTACCTCAAGGCGGGTTGCGCCTGGTCTTGAGTCTTGGTGACTGTATGTTCCTGCAAGGCGGTTAGATGCAAGCGCTCTACGTCCTCAGGTCCCGGCCCTCGAGCGAGCTCGGCCGCCACTTGTATGCCAGGTCGCGATGCCGTGGTCAAGGCCAGGGGGTGAGGGCTGGAGAGCCAGTAAGAGCTCCTGAGTCGCGATGCTCAGGAGCCCCCCTTTTAACGTGCAAGCGAATTTCATAGGATGAACAGACCCGTGGCGGGCGGCGATCGAGCAGGCGATAGCCATGAGCAGGCCAAGCATGGAGAGCAGATCAGCTTAGGTAAATGCAGGAAGATACATGCCACTGGGTCCGGCCCGAGCGGCTTGGGGATGATGCAGCCCGAGGCGCGCCCCCAGCAAGGTAAGCTAAAGACATAAGCAAAAGGGATACATGCCACAGGGACGGACCCACGTGGCCTGGGAATAATGCAACCCGAGGGGCGCTCCCAGCTAAACGAGCTTGGAAGATGTCACCTGGTTCTGTAGACGAAGTAGAGTTGGTGCAGCTGAAGGCGTGCATTGAAGAAATGACTCCTCATGAGCCACTGGGACCCTGAGCCTCAGGAGGCTCTGGGGGTTCGGGAGGTTCCCTGAAGACCGTCTCCATCTCCTCCAAGACGGCGTGGTACCTGGCCTCCTGAGCCGCCAGGACACGCCACAGGTCGCGTTGATAGGCTGACGTCACGCTCGGCAAGCCGAAGGGCATGCGAACGTAGCTGTGTGGTGAGCCCTCGCAGCGGCCCACACGCGATGGCCAGAAGCGCTCCTGGGATGCGGCCCTGTTGAGCCCTGGGACGTCGATGTAGACGCGCAACTCAGCATCCTTGCCTGGATGGGGAGTTGCGCCTCGTGAGCGGCTGTCGCCGCGCATGGCCCTTGCATCTTGCAGTTCCTGAGTGGTCTTGGTGATGAACTCCTGAGTGGTGGGCACTCCTTGCCCTGTGCTCTCCTGAGGAACATGTGCCGCAAAGCACGCTTCCAAGTGGTGCCCAAGCGCCTCCCTCGTGAGGTTGGCAAGGTCAGAAGCCCTCCAGAAGAGAGCCCCCGAGCCCTGCTCGAGGAGGGCGCCGGGCGCGCTTTCCTATGCGATGGAGGGAGGCGCCACTGGGACGGGCGCGGATCCTGATGAGGCTCCTGCCGCGTCGCCATCCTCCTGAGGTCCTGCACGGCGCGGCTGCTTCTTCTTGGGGATGGCCTCCGGAGGGCCTTCACTTCTGCTGTCGGGGTCATCGATTGCTGCGGCTTGAAAGGCGCGCTCGAGGGAGCACACCGCATCCCTCTCCTCACACGGGACCATGATGATTCCTCCGCTTCCCGGCATCTTGAGAACGTTGTAGCCGTGATGAGTGACTGCCATGAACTTGGCCAGGGCTGGATACCCAAGGATAGCATTGTACGGCAGGCGGATGTGCGCGACGTCGAAGTCGATGAGCTCGGTGCGGTAGTTCTTGCGCTCCCCGAAGGTGACAGGCAGGCGGACCTGCCCTATCGGTGTGGCGCAGCCGTCAGTCACTCCTGAGAAAGGCTTGGTGGGATGGAGCTATTCATATGGCACTTGGAGGTTGTCGAACGTGTCGACGGACAGGACGTTGAGCCCTGCGCCGCCGTCGATGAGGGTCTTGGTGACCTGCACATTGCTGATGACTAGGGAACACACCATAGGGAGGGTGCCAGCGGTGGCTGCGCACTTGAGCTGATCCACCGAGTTGAAAGTGATGGCGCATTGGGACCACTTGAGCGGGCGCGTGGCCTCGAGCTTGGGGTGCACCGCGTTCACCTCGCGAGCGAGCTGTTTGAAGATGCGCTGAGAAGCTGGGGCCTGGGCGCCACCCAAAATGCAGGCGATTGCACGCGGCTCCTGGAAGCCCCCAGCCCCCTCGTCCTGGTGGTGATCGTCGTTCCTTCTTGGTGGCGGCAGCGGGGGAAGACCGGTGTTGCCCTGGGGGCGATCCTCACGAGGCGGGTCCCTCCAGGGCCCTCAAGAGGTTGGTCCTGCCAGCGGTCCTCACGAGGCCGGTCGCGCCACTCCTGGCGCGGGCCACGGTCGTCCCAGCATCCGCCTCCTCGTCCTCCTCCACAGTCGTAGCCCCGGTCGTTGCACTCGGGGCGTCGACCGTAGTGTCCTTCTCGTATAGCTCTGAGCTCTTGACAGTCGCTGGTGTTGTGGGTGTTCAGGTTGTGGAAGGCGCAGAACGGTCGGCCGTTCTTGGATGACTCGGGCTGATCTCTGCCCCGCTTGCTGTCGGGCTCCGCTACGAGCACCACCGCCTCCTTGCGCTTCACGTCCTTGGCCTTGGCCTTCTTCTCCTCCGCTCCTATGGCTGGCAGCTCGAGGAGAGAAAGGCGCCCCTCCTCAGCTCTTGCGCACTTGGTCGCCAGGTTGAACAGCTCCTGAGATGTGCAGAGCTCCTCGTGGATGGCGAGCTCTTCCTTCATCTTGACGTCACAGACGCCGTCTGAGAACGCGGAGATGATGGCTTCGTCCGTGACCTTGGGGATCTTGAGGCGGGTGTTGTTGAAGCTCTGGATGTACTTCTGGAGGGTCTCTCCTGGTTGTTGCTTGATGCGGCGTAGATCACCAGCGGCCGGCGGGCGGTCGCGAGTGCCCTGGAAGTTGGCGACGAAGCGGTCGCGCATTTTGTCCCAAGAGGAGATCGAGCCGTGCTGCAGGTTCAGGAGCCAGGAGCGGGCTCCATCCTTGAGAGCCATGGGAAACCAGTTCGCCATGACTTTTTCGTCGTCGTTGGCTGCTTCGATGCTCAGCTCATAGAGCTGCAGGAACTCCGCGTGGTTGGCGGTGCCGTCGTAAAGAGGAGGCAGGTCTGGCTTGAACTTGTCTGGCCAGGCGACGCTACGCAGCTCGGGGGTGAAGGCGCGGCAGCCAGCCGTGGTTGCCGGGGCTCGCTTCGGAGGTGGAGCTTGGTCTTGACGAGGTCCGCGCTGCGCCGCTGCGGGCGGTGCGCGGTCTTGACAAGGTGGCGCGGGGAGCGCAGGTGCAGCTTCTCGCGGCCGCGGGATTTCTTGGCAGCTTCTCTCTTCGCGCACGGGCGCCGGGCGCGGCGGATCACGCCGCGGAGCCGCGCGCCTTGGTGCCAAGGCGCCGTCTTGGGGCAGAGGTGGTGGAGGCACGCCATGAGCCTCGTCGCCCGTGGCTGGTTGAGGGGGAGGCAGAGAGAGGGACGGCGCCGGAGAGCCCCCTGCGGCGCGGACGAGCTCGGCGACGCGGTCGAGCCACTCCTCATAGAGGTCGTCGACGGGGCGGTAGCGCAGGAGTTTGTTCGCCGCGAGGAGCGCGGCCCGTGCCTCCATGGGAGCGCAGCACGTGAGACGAAGAACCAGTAGGGGTTAGTGATGGAGTAGCGGTGCGGCCGTCCTGCCGCACCGAAGGATGCAGCGAGGACACCTGCTGCTCGTTCCCCGCCGGTCCGGTGGCAGCATTGGTGGCGGGAGACGAAGAACGACGAGGTGGCCCACCAACGGGAGCCGCCTGAGCGACGCGGGCGGTGAGGGCAGCCCGACGCTCAGCTCGAGCACGGCGAGCGTCCGCCATGGAGACGACGGAGCGACGGAGCGACGAACTGATGGAAGGGAAACTACGGCGCACCGCTACCTGGCGCACCAAATGTCGGATGTGGGGTTCCGGCAAACCCTTAAGGTTCAAACACTGGGGTGCACGCGAAGTCTTTCCCTCCTACCGATCTATGCTCTAGCTCGCTAAGATCTCGCGGACGAACTCGACGAACTCGCAACACAGAAAGACACAAGGTTTATACTGGTTCGGGCCACCGTTGTGGTGTAATACCCTACTCCAGTGTGGTGGTGGTGGATTGCCTCTTGGGCTGATGATGAACAGTACAAGGGAAGAACAGCCTCCTGAGGTTGAGGTGTTCTTGTGGCTAGGCTCTCGATCGGGTTGGATCAAGCTAAGATGAGATGAGATCCCTACTATCGTGGCTAGCTCTACTTATATAGGCCCTGGTCCTCCTCCCAAATATCGAGCGAGAAGGGAGCCAACAACGGCGGGCAAATTTGAAGGGGGGCAGCTAGTACAAGCTATCCTGACAAAAGCGGTCTTCGCCTGCGAAAAGCTCTGGTGGTGACGCTGCCTTGGGCTCCACGATGACCTCCGTCTTGCCGTCCTCCTGGTCTTGGTCTCGTTGCACCAATATAGCAACCTTTGCCTGATGCCTCGGTACTCTTCGCCTACGCTGGCCTCCTTAGCACCAAAGAGGAAATAAGGACGTTGCGCGCGCTGGCGCCCGCCTGGTGTCGTTCGTCATGGCTCACGTCACGAGGGCCTCGTGAGGTTTGCCCTGCCTTGATATCTCCGCTCCTTGTGAGCCTGCCCGGCTAGGCTACTCTAGAGGAGGTCTTGCATCGTTCGCCTCGCGAGGCTTGGACCCTCGCGAGGGTCTTGGATGCCTTGTTGATGAAGATGGGTGAAAGAACATGAGGTGCCCCCATGTTTGGTTTTGGTAATTGATGACAATCTCTATGGACTAATGGTTGCCTTGAGTTATATTTGAAGGATTTGTCCATAGGCATTTCTTGAAGTTCATGTGTTGGTTTCAAGGAGTTTATGTGGTGACCAAGGTGTTATTAAGGAATTATCCAAAGATTGATCATGTGAGAGTTGAGCTTATTGCAAGCATGTCTTGGAGAAGAAGATTGTGTGATCATTCATGTATATCTTCAAGACATCATCCAAATGAAGAGAGTTGAAAAGATTCATGGTTGATCAAGACTAAGTCAAGAGTGAATCAACTTGATCAACTCACAAAGCGTAGAAGATGTACCGAGAGGGATCAAGCGATCCCATGGTGTGGTAAGCATTGTCAATTACGCTTTGTGTACTAACCCATGATCTTCGTGAGAGTTCTTTGTGGGGTTAGGTTGTGGTGTGCAGGTTCAAGTGAAGCATCATGAAGAGATCAAATGCTTGAAGCTTGCCGTCCATTGTGGTGACAATGGACTTGTGAAGATGTGCGGAAGAGTGGCTCACCCATAGTGGAGCATGGGGGAGCAATCAACTAGTCTTCATCGAGCCAACGCAACCAAGAAAGGTGGTCCAACTTGAGGGAGTCAAGATCGTCATCATCTAGCTCAAGTGGACCATGTGCAAGGCAAAGGTTTGCTCTTGATAGGTTTTCTATTTTACCGGTCTCATGATGGTAGTTGGGAGACCGGGTTATAGGATCGATTGCCGTACTATCAAGGGGGGCTCTCGATGAGTAGCATGATTGTATCGTTCATAGAGAGCTCAAACCATTGCATCCTTGCATCATCTTTATTGGTTCTTGTTTGGTTCTTCTCTTTGTGAGTTTTGGAGCTTATGGTCATCTTGATGACAAGCTCGAGTTCATCGAAAATGGAGTTCACTCGCATCTTCTATGATGTTTTCGATGTTGGAGGTTATGCCGGTTCTTCTCGGTTGGAGGTTTCACTCATCTTCCTCAATCCAACAAGCTTGAGTTTGCTCAATTCGGAGCTCATATGCAGAAGTTATGGCAGTTTTGGTTTCCTAGCGGTAGTACCGCGGGCCGGAGCGGTAGTACCGCTTGGGTGCCACAAGCGGCAGTACCGCTCCAGAGCGGTAGTACCGCTGGTGGCCCCCAGCCGTAGTACCGCTACGGTCTCGTGCTAGTACCGCCTCGATTCGAGGGGTCTTTTTTCGTGTCGAGTTTTACGGTACTAGCCGCGGCAGTGGGGGCTGTAGTACCGCTCGTATGCGGTAGTACCGCCCTGCCACCGCGGTAGTACTGCTCTGGGCCCAGCGGCAGTACCGCGAGGGGGAGCGGTAGTACCGCTTATAGGGGCAAGCGGTAGTACCGCTAGCCAAGCGGTAGTACCGCTCTCTGCGGGGCTGAAGTGGGGGTAACGGTTGGATTGTTCCCCCCACTATATAAGGAGGTCTTCTTCCCCAATGAACCTTATCTTTTGAGCTCGTGTTCTTCCCCCATTGTTGACCTTCTTCGAGCTTGCTAACTCTCAATCCTTCCATGGATTCTTGCTAGTTTTTGAGGGAAAAGAGAGAGGAGATCTAGATCCACATTTCCACCAATCACTTTCTCCTCTTTCTGAGGGGAACCCCTTGGATCTAGATCTTGGAGTTCTTGTTGTTCTCCTTCTTGTTCTACCTCTCATTTTCCTCCCTAGCATTAGTTGCTTCGGTGGGATTTGAGAGAGAAGGACTTGGGCACTCCGTGTGCCCTTGCCATTGCATTTGGTGCATCGGTTTGAGTTCTCCACGGTGATATGTGGAAGTTACAAGTTGAGAAGCTTATTACTCTTGGGTGCTTGGTGCCCTTGAGCTTGTTCCTCTTGGGTGCTTGGGCGCCCTAGACGGTTGGTGGTGTTCGGAGCTCAATCATTGTGGTGTAAAGCTCCGAGAAAGCGTCGGGGTCTCCAATTAGGTTGTGGAGATCGCCCCGAGCAATTTGACGGGTACCGGTGACCGCCCCCAAGGGTTGCCAAAGTGTACGGGTTCGGTGACCGCCCCCAAGGGTTGCCATTTGTACGGGTTCGGTGACCGCCCTCAAGGGTCCCTTAGTGGAATCACGGCATCTTGCATTGTGCGAGGGCGTGAGGAGATTACGGTGGCCCTAGTGGCTTCTTGGGGAGCATTGTGCCTCCACACCGCTCCAAACGGAGATTAGCATCCGCAAGGGTGTGAACTTCGGGATACATCATCGTCTCCGCGTGCCTTGGTTATCTCTTACCCGAGCCCTTTACTTATCCACTTTACTTTGTGATAGCCATATTGTTTCTTGTTATATATCTTGCAATCACCTAGTTGTTTATCTTGCTTAGCATAAGTTGTTGGTGCGCATAGGTGAGCCTAGTTGTTGTAGGTTTTGTGCTTGACAAATTAACCGCTAGGTTTATTCCGCATTTGTTCAAGTTGAGAAGCTTATTACTCTTGGGTGCTTGGTGCCCTTGAGCTTGTTCCTCTTGGGTGCTTGGGCGCCCTAGACGGTTGGTGGTGTTCGGAGCTCAATCATTGTGGTGTAAAGCTCCGGGAAAGCGTCGGGGTCTCCAATTAGGTTGTGGAGATCGCCCCGAGCAATTTGACGGGTACCGGTGACCGCCCCCAAGGGTTGCCAAAGTGTACGGGTTCGGTGACCGCCCCCAATTATTTTAAAGCGCCTATTCACCCCCCTTCTAGGCGACATCCACGATCTTTCAATGGGCCGTACTGCCTGCTGCTTAGCCACGCCGTGGGCCGCAGGCAGGCAAGTCTGGGGACCCCCGTTCTCAGAACGCCGACAGCCTCGGGTCTCCTTCCCTGCCGCCGGCACCCACCGCAATAGCATCACCATCATTGACTCAGCAGATGAACCTGAGGAGTACACGGGTCCACAAGAGAGGTCGCACTCTTTTGTTTCTGCTTATGTTATACATTGCTTAATATTACCTGCTACTTTATCATCCTGTTCACCTCTTAGACTCCAAGTCAGGTCCAAATTAATGTTCAGACTTGATTTTTAAAATTAGTTGTGGGTCACATCTTGAGGCAGCAATGAATAGTATCTCTGTCTAATATCTGGTTCACCTAGGGTATGCCTATGTTGTTCATCTTGGCTGGGAAACAAATAGTAAAGCAATCATCATCTTTCTTTTTATTAAATTAAAGCAATCATCAGCCTGTTATCATTATTTTTGGATCCATCCACTGGTTGTTACCATCAGTCTAGATTTTTGTATGCTCTCCTTACATAATCTCACTATATTTTTTTCGTATGCATGTCAAATATTGTACACAGTCATGCTGAACATGTAGAGAAAAAGAGAAGAGTTTTGCACGGCAATACAATGTCATGCAGACATCGCTCCATGGTGGGTTCAATGGCAACCCCCCCCCTCTCCAGATTGTAATCCAGAGGAAGATAATTGTTCTAAGGCGGATTCAGACGCAGTTGGCCACTCCTATTTACCCCCCAAGGTGTTTGCTCTAACTTGGCATGATGATGTTAGTCATATCATGCATATGTTGCCTTGCAGTGCCTACTTTCGACATCATATATGTCATCTGCTTAGCTTAGACATGTTCTGTAATGCCACCTGTTTAGTTTCTATATCATATATGGGTATTATGCAGTCTCATGTCTTTTAGCCAGCCATAATATATGTGAAATATGCAATGACATCCTGTTTAACCAGGCATCATATATTTGAATGATATCTTGCCCATCCTTTTCTTCATTACATTTCCATTTGTCAACAATGTTTGTACATTAAACTACTTTTCTTGTGAATCAACCATTTGAGTGGGTGATGGAAAAATCTGGAGTGAAAACAAGGCCTTCGGAGTAGATAGTGCTCCCTGTCGAAGCAGATCTCTTGTTGGGTCCCGATAGCTCCTCGGAGATGGATTCAGAGACAGATGACCAGTCCTATTCCCCCACCGAGGTGTATGCTCTAACTTGGCACGGTTATACTGCTCATATCATGCATATGGGTCTTGCATTGCATAGTTTAGACATCATATATGCGAATGCCCTCTGCTTAACATATAAATCACATATGTGAATTAAATCATGTGATCCTGATTACTTAGATAACATGTATGTGAATTATGTCATGCGAACCTGTTTACTAAAGACATCATATAATTATCTCATGCCATCCTGTTTAGTTAGTCATCATATCTTTGAATTATGTCATGCTATGCTATCCAGTTTAGATAGACATCATATATGTGACATTATGTCATGCTATCCGTTTTAGTTAAACAATATACATGTCAACTATTTCATGCCCTCTTTTTTACACACTATTTATTGCATTTATCTCTCATACAATGTTTGTACATTCAACTATGTTTCCTGTTTATCAGCCATTTGAATTGGAGCGGGTGATGGCAGTATCTAGCGGAGTAAAAACACGGTCTTTAAATAAAATAGTGCTACCTCTTGGTGGAGATAGCACCCCAGTTGTACATGCATGAGAACCAACCCTACCACACATAACCCAGACTCTCGCAGATTGTAGCCCTACTGCGATGGAGAGAGAACCAGCTTCACCCAATCGAACCCCAACCCCAGCACATAGTAACCCAGTTCCTGTTGACACAGCACCATCTCCACCACATAGCTCCCAAACAAGATCAGTTAGTAAGGCAGCTCCAGTGCCCAAAGCGCCAGTACTACCACGCCGAACCCCAACTCCACCAGTTAGTACACCTATTCCTGTGTTGGAAGCACAACCAGCCTTTCGTAGTTTAGCATCTATCGCATTTCATGTTGTTAAATCCTATGTGCGTATATTCCCATCATGGAAGTATTATACTGAAGATGAAGGAAAATGTCAGCTGCATGCGTTCGTCTAGGAGTTATGTGTTTGTACCATACATTCTACCTCCATGATGGTTATAATACAACAAATTTTCCCATTTTTCTCTATAGGGAAGGACCGATTTGGAAACTCGGGATGAGGTAACCTGTGCTAATACCTCTGCTATCTTCAAGAATGCTTGGTGGCAGTATCTGCATTACCTGAAGAAACGTACTTCACTAGCAAAGAAACTCATCAAATTACCTTACGTTCTCCTGAGACACATTTACTGGACGATGACTGGGAACGCCTTGTTCTGTACTGGTCCCGAACCAAGAATGTGGTAAGGTCTATGAGCTCATTTTTTATTTTTTAAGTATTATATGCTTGCGTCTTACTGTACTCTGTTCATGTAGAACAAGTGCTTAAACCTGAAGAACAATTGTTCTCATTTAAGATTCCATTGCTATCGTGCATACTGCTTTGCTCTTGTATCACTGAATTTACTCATACAAACTTATTTTTAAATTGAAGGATCCAATCGAAACTCCAATGGCACAACAGGTATGTTTACACATGTTTCTTTAACAGGTTTTCTCTTACAAATAGCTCTGTTGATTTCAATTTCAATTGTGTATATGGTTGATTTCTCATATCATGCACATTACTAGCATCACAATAGAGCCAATAGTGTTGTTGTACATGTAGACCCGTGGTACCCATCCGAAATCTTGTTGTGCCGTGTAGTTTCCCACGCTTTGTATTCTTTCAGTGCTGCTTTGTCTTGAACTGATATGACTTGAACCGTGTCTCTATTTTGATTTGGCAAGACAATGCAGTGACCATAGAACATAGATATATGTTTGTTTGATGCTTTTATAATGTACTACTTGGCAATAGAAGACTTGGTAGTTTAATCTTGTCCACCTTACTAACGAACTGGTTCACCGAAATGAGTTTCATATACTAGTACATGCTAAACCTGTTATGTGTCTGCTTGTTTCTTCTTTTAGAATGCTGACAGAATATTGGGGAAGAGTGCCTTATTAAGAAATGGTAAATGAAGTAATGCAGATAAGGTTCGGGATAGTGAGACATCCTTGTTGGTCTCCAACAAAGCTGATAAAACAGCTAAGGAAAACTATCTTGAAGACAGTGAGACAACCCCAAAGTCATGTCTTGATTTAGTGTTCGAGTTACTGGCCACTACCGCTGGCACAAGCTATTCAAACTCACTGTCTGAATCAGTTCAGTTTCTTGAGTCTCAACTAGAAGCTGAAAGACATCGATCAGCTGTGCTGCGACAAGAAGCGGAAGGATTGTGGAAGTCCCTGGAGCATTCAGATGCATACATTTTGGTGCAACAGCAAGCGTTGGAGGATTTTAGCGCCAAAAAGGACAAAGCTAATAAGCTTGCTAAGCTTATTGCCAGCATGGTGGATGATACGTCTCCAACATATCTATAATTTTTGATTGTTCCATGCTATTATATTATCCATCTAGGATGTTTTATATGATTTTTGGGACTAACCTATTAACCTAGAGCCCAGTGGCAGTTTCTGTTTTTCCTTGTTTTTGAGTATCACAGAAAAGGAATACAAAACGGAGTCCAATTGACGTGCCAATTTTTGATGATTTTTTATGGACCAAAAGAAGCCCCCGGAGTAAAAGAGTTGGGCAGAAGTGTCCTGGTCTGTCCACGAGGGTGGGGGCGCGCCCTACCCCCCTGGGCGCGTCCCCCTATCTCGTGGACGACTCGGAGACCCCCCTGACGTGAGACCTATGCCAAAAATTCCTATAAATACAAAAACCTCCAGAAAATAACCTAGATCGGGAGTTCCGCCGCCGCAAGCCTCTGTAGCAACCAAAAACCAATCGGGACCCTGTTCCAGCACCCTGCCGGAGGGGGGATCCCTCACCGGTGGCCATCTTCATCATCCCGGCGCTCTCCATGACGAGAGGGAGTAGTTCACCCTCGGGGCTGAGGGTATGTACCAGTAGCTATGTGTTTGATCTCTCTCTCTCGTGTTCTTTATTTGGCACGATCTTGATGTATCTCGAGCTTTGCTATTATAGTTGGATCTTATGATGTTTCTCCCCCTCTATCTCTTGTAATGGATTGAGCTTTCCCTTTGAAGTTATCTTATTGGATTGAGTCTTTAAGGATTTGAGAACACTGGATGTATCTCTTGCATGTGCTTATCATGGTGACAATGGGATATTCACGTGATCTACTTGATGTATGTTTTGGTGATCAACTTGCGGGTTCAGTGACCTTGTGAACTTATGCATAGGGGTTGGCACAGGTTTTCGTCTTGACTCTCCGGTAGAAACTTTGGGGCACTCTTTGAAGTTCTTTTGTGTTGGTTGAATAGATGAATCTGAGATTGTGTGATGCATATCGTATAATCATACCCACGGATACTTGAGGTGACATTGGAGTATCTAGGTGACATTAGGTATTGGTTGATTTTTGTCTTAAGGTGTTATTCTAGTACGGACTCTAGGATAGATCAAACGGAAAGAATAGCTTCGTGTTATTTTACTACGGACTCTTGAATAGATCGATCAGAAAGGATAACTTTGAGGTGGTTTCGTACCCTACAATAATCTCTTCGTTTGTTCTGCGCTATTCGTCACTTTGGAGTGACTCTTTGTTGCATGTTGAGGGATAGTTATATGATCCAGTTATGTTATTATTGTTGAGAGAACTTGCACTAGTGAAAGTATGAACCCTGGGCTTTGTTTCTTAGCATTGCAATATCGTTTACGCTCACTTTTATCACTTGCTACCTTGGTGTTTCTATATTTTCAGATTACAAAAACCTATATCTACCATCATATTGCACTTGTATCACCATCTCTTCGTCGAACTAGTGCACCTATACAATTTACCATTGTATTGGGTGTGTTGGGGACACAAGAGACTCTTTGTTATTTGGTTGCAGGGTTGCTTGAGAGAGACCATCTTCATCCTACGCCTCCCACGGATTGATAAACCTTAGGTCATCCACTTGAGGGAAATTTGCTACTGTCCTACAAACCTCTGCACTTGGAGGCCCAACAACGTCTACAAGAAGAAGGTTCTGTAGTAGACATCAAGCAATTTCTGGCGCCATTGCTGGGGAGGTGAGTGCTTCAAGGTATATCTTTAGATCTTGCAATTGAATCTTTTAGTTTCTTGTTTTATCACTAGTTTAGTTTATAAAAGAAAACTACAAAAAAATGGAATTGAGGATGCCTCATATGCTTCATCTTTTTAATGTCTTTCGTGAAAATAAGGATTCCGATAATTGTTCTCAAGTGCTAGAAGAAGAATGCATTAGAATGTTTCGCACTAAATATTTGAATGATGAGCATGATTGCAATGTTGTTAGTATGAATTCCTTGAATATCCATGATCCTAATGATATGCAAAGCCACAAGCTTGGGGAAGCTATGTTTGATGAAGATGATATTTTTTGTCCCCCAAGTTTTGATGAGCAAATTATTATGATGAAAGCATGCCTCCTATTTATGATGATTATATTGATGAAAGTGGATTTGGAGAGGTCATGACTTTATTTAGTGATGAATCCACTATTTCGGAAGAGGTTCCAATTGATTATGAGAAGAAAGTTGCTATCTATGATGATTATTGTGATGCCATGTATGCTATAAAGAATAATGATAACCATGAAACTTGTCATCATGATTTTAATTTTCAATTGGATTATGCCTCACATGATAGTTATTTTGTTGAGTTTGCTCCCACTACTATTCATGAGAAGAAATTTGCTTATGTGGAGAGTAATAAAAATTCTATGCCAGTGAATCATGAAAAGAATGCTTTATGTGATAGTTATATTGTTGAATTCATTCATGATGCTAATGAAATTTATTATGAGGGAGGAATATATGCTTGTAGTAATTGCAATAATATCAATTTTCCACTCTATGTGCTTAAAGTTTTGAAGTTATGCTTGTTTTGCCTTCCTATGCTAGTTGATTATTGTTCCCATAAGTTGTTTGCTCACAAAATCCCTATGCATAGGAAGTGGGTTAGACTTAAATGTGCTAGTCATATTCTTCATGATGCTCTCTTTATGTTTCAATTCTTATCTTTTATGTGAGCATCATTGAAATCATCATGCCTAGCTAGGGGCGTTAAACGTTAGCGCTTGTTGGGAGGCAACCCAATTTTATTTTTGTTCTTTGCCTTTTGCATCTGTTTAGTAATAAATAATCTATATAGCCTCTGTTTAGATGTGGTTTTATGTTTTAATTAGTGTTTGTGCCAAGTAGAACCTTTGGGAAGACTTGGGTGAAGTCTTTGCGATCTTGCTGTAAAAAATAGAAACTTTTGTGCTCACGATATTAGCTGCCATATTTTACTGGAGAGTGCTTTTAGGTTAATTCTTTTTGCAGATGATTAATAGACAAATTCCTCAGGTCCACCAATTTATTTCAGCATTTTTGGAGTTACAGAAGTATTCAAATGATACATATTACTACAGACTGTTCTGTTTTTGACAGATTCTGTTTTCTATGTGTTGTTTGCTTATTTAGATGAATCTATGAGTAGTATCGGAGGGTATGAACCATATAGAAGTTGGAATACAGTAGATATTACACCAATATGAATTTATAATGAGTTCACAACAGTACCTAAGTGGTGGTTTTATTTTCTTATACTAACGGAGCTTACGAGTTTTCTGTTGAGTTTTGTGTTGTGAAGTTTTCAAGTTTTGGGCAAAGATTCGATGGACTATGGAATAAGGAGTGGCAAGAGCCTAAGATTGGGGATGCCCAAGGCACCCCAAGGTAATATTCAAGGACAACCAAGAGCCTAAGCTTGGGGATGCCCTGGATGGCATCCCCTCTTTCGTCTCCGTTCATCGGTAACTTTACTTGGAGCTATATTTATATTCACCACATGATATGTGCTTTGCTTGGAGCGTCATTTTATTTTCTTTTGTTTTGCTTGCTGTTTGAATAAAATACCAAGATCTGAAATTCTTAAATGTTAGAGAGTCTTCACATAGTTGCATAATTATTCAACTACTCATTGATCTTCACTTATATCGTTCGGAGTAGTTTGTCATTTGCTCTAGTGCTTCACTTATATCTTTTTAGAGCATGATGGTGGTTTTATTTTAAAGAAATTGATGATCTCTCATGCTTCACTTATATTATTTTGAGAGTCTTTTAGAACAGCATGGTAATTTTCTTTGGTTATAAAATTAGTCCTAATATGATGGGCATTCAAGATGGGTATAATAAAAACTTCCATATAGAGTGCATTGAATACTGTGAGAAGTTTGATACTTGATGATTGTTTTGAGATATGAAGATGGTGATATTAGAGTCATGCTAGTTGAGTAATTGTGAAATTGAGAAATACTTGTGTTGAGGTTTGCAAGTCCCGTAGCATGCACATATGGTAACCGTTGTGTGACAAATTTGAAGCATGAGGTGTTCTTTGATTGCCTTCCTTATGAGTGGCGGTCGGCGATGAGCTATGGTCTTTTCCTACCAATCTATCCCCCTAGGAGCATGCGCGTAGTGCTTGTTTTTTATGACTTGTAGATTTTTGCAATAAGTATGTGAGTTCTTTATGACTAATGTTGAGTCCATGGATTATACGCACTCTCACCCATCCATCATTGCTAGCCTCTTCGGTACCGTGCATTGCCCTTTCTCACCTCGAGAGTTGGTGCAAACTTCGCCGGTGCATCCAAACCCCGTGATATGATACGCTCTATCACACATAAGCCTCCTTATATCTTCCTCAAAACAGCCATCATACCTACCTATTATGGCATTTCCATAGTCATTCTGAGATATATTGCCATGCAACTTCCCACCGTTCCATTTATTATGACACGCTTCATCATTGTCATATTGCCTTGCATGATCATGTAGTTGACATCGTATTTTTGGCAAAGCCACCGTTCATATTTTTTATACATGTCACTCTTGATTCACTGCACATCCTGGTACACCGCCGGAGGCACTCATATAGAGTCATATTTTGTTCTAGTATCGAGTTGTAGTCCTTGAGTTGTAAATAAATAGAAGTGTGATGATCATCATTATTAGAGCATTGTCCCCTGTGAGGAAATAAAAAAAGAGAGAAAGGCCAAAAAAAGAGAAGGCCCCAAAAAAAGAAAGGCCAAATAAAAAATGAGAAGGCCCAAAAAAATGAGAGAAAAAGAGAGAAGGGGCAATGTTACTATCCTTTTTTTCACACTTGTGCTTCAAAGTAGCACCATGATCTTCATGATAGAGAGTCTCTTATTTTGTCACTTTCATATACTAGTGGGAATTTTTCATTATAGAACTTGGCTTGTATATTCCAATGAAGGGCTTCCTCAAAATGCCCTAGGTCTTCATGAGCAAGCAAGTTGGATGCACACCCACTTAGTTTCTTTTGTTGAGCTTTCATACATTTATAGCTCTAGTGCATCCGTTGCATGGCAATCCCTACTCCTCGCACTGACATCAATTGATGGGCATCTCCATAGCCCATTGATTAGCCGCGTTGGTGCAAGACTTTCTTCTTTTTTGTCTTCTCCACACAACCTCCATCATCATATTCTATTGTCCATGGCTCGCGCTCATATATTGCCTGAAAGTTGAAAAAGTTTGAGAATACTAAAGTATGAAACAATTGCTTGGCTTGTCATCGGGGTTGTGCATGATGGGAGCATTTTGTGTGACGAAAATGAAGCATGGCCAAACTATATGATTTTGTAGGGGTGAGCTTTCTTTGGCTATGTTATTTTGAGAAGACATAATTGCTTGGTTAGTATGCTTGAAGTATTATTGTTTTATGTCAATATTAAACTTTTGTCTTGCATCTTTCGGATCTGAACATTCATGCCACAATAAGGAAAATTGCATTGAAAATTATGTTAGGTAGCATTCCACATCAAAAATTCTATTTTTATCATTTACCTACTCGAGGAAGAGCAGGAATTAAGCTTGGGGATGCTTGATACGTCTCCAACGTATCTATAATTTTTTATTGTTCCATACTATTATATTATCCATCTAGGATGTTTTATATGCATTTATATGTTATTTTATATGATTTTTGGGACTAACCTATTAACCTAGAGCCCAGTGCCAGTTTCTGTTTTTTCCTTGTTTTTGAGTATCGCAGAAAAGGAATACCAAACATAGTCCAATTGACATGCCATTTTTTGATGATTTTTTATGGACCAAAAGAAGCCCCCGGAGTAAAAGAGTTGGGCCAGAAGAGTCCCGGGCCGTCCACGAGGGTGGGGGGGCGCGCCCTACCCCCCTGGGCGCGTCCCCTAACTCGTGGATGATTCGGAGACCCCCCCTGACGTGAGACCTACACCGAAAATTCCTATAAATACAGAAACCTCCAGAAAATAACCTAGATCGGGAGTTCCGCCGCCGCAAGCCTCTGTAGCCACCAAAAACCGATCGGGACCCTGTTCCGGCACCCTGCCGGAGGGGGATCCCTCACCGGTGGCCATCTTCATCATCCCGGCGCTCTCCATGACGAGGAGGGAGTAGTTCACCCTCGGGGCTGAGGGTATGTACCAGTAGCTATGTGTTTGATCTCTCTCTCTCTCGTGTTCTTGATTTGGCACGATCTTGATGTATCGCGAGCTTTGCTATTATAGTTGGATCTTATGATGTTTCTCCCCCTCTATCTCTTGTAATGGATTGAGTTTTCCCTTTGAAGTTATCTTATCGGATTGAGTCTTTAAGGATTTGAGAACACTTGATGTATGTCTTGCATGTTCTTATCTGTGGTGACAATGGGATATTTACGTGATCTACTTGATGTATGTTTTGGTGATCAACTTGCAGGTTCAGTGACCTTATGAACTTATGCATAGGGGTTGGCACACGTTTTCGTCTTGACTCTCCGGTAGAAACTTTGGGGCACCCTTTGAAGTTCTTTGTGTTGGTTGAATAGATGAATTTGAGATTGTGTGATGCATATCGTATAATCATACCCACGGATACTTGAGGTGACATTGGAGTATCTAGGTGACATTAGGGTATTGGTTGATTTGTGTCTTAAGGTGTTATTCTAGTATGAACTCTAGGATAGATCGAACGGAAAGAATAGCTTCGTGTTATTTTACTACGGACTCTTGAATAGATCGATCAAAAAGGATAACTTTGAGGTGGTTTCGTACCCTACCATAATCTCTTCGTTTGTTCTCCGCTATTAGTGACTTTGGAGTGACTCTTTGTTGCATGTTGAGGGATAGTTATATGACCCAGTTATGTTATTATTGTTGAGAGAACTTGCACTAGTGAAAGTACGAACCCTATTGTTTCCTAGCATTGCAATACCGTTTACGTTCACTTTTATCACTTGCTACCTTGCTGTTTTTATATTTTCAGATTACAAAAACCTATATCTACCATCATATTGCACTTGTATCACCATCTCTTCGTCGAACTAGTGCACCTATACAATTTACCATTGTATTGGGTGTGTTGGGGACACAAGAGACTCTTTGTTATTTGGTTGCATGGTTGCTTGAGAGAGACCATCTTCATCCTACGCCTCCCACGGATTGATAAACCTTAGGTCATCCACTTGAGGGAAATTTGCTACTGTCCTACAAACCTCTGCACTTGGAGGCCCAACAACGTCTACAAGAAGAAGGTTGTGTAGTAGACATCAGTAGATACCCAGGATAACGTTTCTTGAGCTCTTCTGAAGTTGTTCCAGTTATGGACTTGTTTTGCTGCTGTGTTTATTTGCACTGGTGGCCAATTTAGACAGCCAGTGTATGTAATATGCTGCTTTGGTCCCTATATTTGCACTGGTGGCGAACTTTGATGCCCAGTGGATGTAATATGTGTAATAGTCGTAATAGCCTAGCGTTAGTTGCTTGCTTATTTATTTCCTTATTGTCTTGTTTAGTTGTTTGCTTGTAGTCACTGCAGTTCTTTTTCCGCGTTTTTCTAGTGGCCACAATAACCTATTTTTGGTAACTAGGCCACAATAACCATGGCAACACACGAACTGTTGTAACCATGGGCCTCCTATGGGCCGTAGGATCCACAGGCCTTCTACGGGCCGTAGGATCCATGGGCCTTCTACGGGCCGTAGGATCCATGGGCCTTCTACGGGTCGTATAGTAATTTCGCCAAACATGGGTCGTACTATTCGTGGACCATAACGGGTCGTTAATAGGCCGTATTTGATAACTCTATGAAAACAGACCAACGGGTTAACGGGCCACAAATGGGCTGACTGTAACCACGGGCTGAATTTGTCCCACAAACGGAATAGGCCAGTAACGGACCATAACTGACCGAATTCTATAAATGAGCCCAAGAATAAATGGGCCCTTAGAAGGCCGAAAGTTAACATGGGCTGGAAACGGCCAACAGAATAATGGGTCGTTAATGGGTATAAAGCGATACACTGTTCATTATGGGCCAGTTTCGTCTCGGGCCTTTAATGGGCCCAGAGTTACAAATGGCCTCCTATGGGCCGAAAGACGTCATGGGCCATACATGGGCCGGAAGTTACAACGGGCTGGAATCATATTGGACGGCCTAGATGACGCTACTGGGCCAAATTCCGGTAGGCCATGACGGGTCGTGAGTTAGCGGGCTGTAAATGGGCTATATGCGAACATGTCGTTAACAGGCTTTCCGTAGGCCGGCCCGCTACCTTTTAACCAAGTCAAACAGGCCGGCCTTTTCACTGGAATGGGCCTCTGTTGGGCCGTGCCACGTGCTGCCGTATCATAGGCACCTTCGGTCCAATGAGTGGATGACATCTGTCCCAACGATGAGCTGACACGTGGTTCCTCTAGCCATTGAGAATTTTACATGCGGAAAATCGCCATTGGTCCGGGCTGTTAATGGGTTATCGGATCCAAACCGGAACATGGTAGCTTAACACCGACCCGTTATGGTGGATGCCAAGTGTCGGTCACCCTTGACAAAAGCACTTCTATGACGCGCGATTTATCGTCATGGAACACTGGTACACGTTGGTGCTATACAAACGGTTTTTAACCCCTTTCCGCGACGGCGTTCGGAACCGTCACCTAGTGAGTGTGGGCGATAGGGGGGTCCTTCCCACACGACCCAGAAACCGTCGGGGATATGCCCTCCTGGCACACACGCTCGGCAAAATGAGGTCATGTGCGACCGGCGAGCACTCAAATACAGAAATACGTACAGTAGTGCTAAAAAATACAATTATACAGGCGAAATCATTTTCGGTCATAAGTACATCCCACACAGTCAGTCACCGCTAAACGTTTCCGTTCGTATATACATCCCACAAAGTCACTCCAAGGAAAACATTTGCGCAAGGTGGCGTAACGCAAACAATTTTCAAGAGAATGTCGTGTGTGATTGTTCGTTGATCCAACACAGTTTATTCCTAGAAACTGTGTGCATTGCCTGAGGTCATCATCCACGGTGTTTTCCCAATAACCGTTTGCAATAGGAAAACCCAATTAGCAAGCTAATTGGCCAATTAGCAGGCTAATTGCCCTATTATTAATAATCCATTTACTAATCTCATTGACATTCATATTAAGCACATAATATATTCCATTTCCATATTAAGGAAGCAGGATTTCATAATTGAAATACATCGGAGTACAACATGATATAGCTTCAGCACTCAGCTACCCCATTACACAACTGCACCAGCACCAAGTTTCACATGCAATATCTAGAACCTTTCGAAATTAGCATCATAGACGGTACATAGAGAGATGCATCTCATCTAGAAAACTGCTGAAGCAAAAGGCGAATATTGAGCCTTCATTCATGTTGAAGGTCTTTGCAACTTTAGGCCAGTGCCTGTGGATGATTGACTGTCCATCCTTCGACCTCTTTAGGAACACTTCAATATTAAACCGTGGGTGTTGTATGAAAACTTTCCTCGCCTCCTGACCATAGAGGTGGTTTGACAGGTAATCATCAGTGAAGCCTGAAAACAAGGATGTGCATAAATATCTTCTCTATATTGGAAATGGGGCAAAGGAATAAAAAAAGGCAAGGTATAATACTTAGTACCATCTTGTAAACCTCAGTGCTTCCCATTGTTTCCCTGCAACACATATAAGGTAGTTTAGTCCAGTGGCGGAGCCACCTCCCGGCTACCATGGGCAGCTGCCCGGGCTCTGCCACTGATTCTAGTTTAAACAATAGTAGCAAATGGAGAGCTCGCCATCACTTTGTAGGGGCAACCAACCAATAGACAAGAGTTTAGTGTACTTTGCCCCGACTCTCTGGCCGAGCTGGCTCCGCCACTGGTTTAGTCATCATGTTAAGTAAGGGTTCGCATGCTATCAGTAAAATATGTTGATGATAAATAAGTACATTGCAGATTCATCAGATTAATTCAAGCCACATGGAAAACCCATTTATCCAAACCAAGCATGATTAAGAACTAGGAAATATAGCACTTGTATAAGTTTCTCATGTATTAAGTGCAGCCAAATTCGATTTATTCCTCACATGGTGTACAATAACAGAATGCAGCCACAACAATTGAACATCGCATCGCAGAATTGAACCAAGCAGTTAACTAAACACCACAACAAATGAACCAAATATTAACTGAGCACCACATTGCACAATACAACATACTCCTAATAGAAGACCAGACAGTTAACCAAACCAAGCATGCTTAACAACTTGGAAATATAGAAATTGTATTTGTTTCTCATGTATTTAGTACAGCCAAATTCGATTTATTCCTCACATGGTATACAATAACAGAATGCAGCCACAAAAATTGAACATCGATTGTAGAATTGAACCAAGCAATTAACTAAACACCACAACAAATGAACCAAACATTAACTGAGCACTACATTGCACAATATAACATACTCGTAATAGAAGATCAGACAGTTAACCAAACCAAGCATGCTTAACAACTTGGAAATATTGCACCCTGAAGAATTGAACATCACATTTGCAGAATTGAACCAAGCAGTTAACTGAACACCACATTGCACGACATATAGAACATATACACTATAGCAGAAGATTGCATGGTAAAAGTAGATAGCACAATTCACTAGAATTTGTTAAGGAAAGGCAGTAGCTAGCAAACTGAACATGGGTCCTTATAGTGAGCTAATAAGACAAGCTACTCCTCATTGTTGGAGATATCGATGACGATTGGCTCCTTGGACATGGAAGAGGGCGAGGCCTCCGCATCGTGGGTGCCCTCGTTGTAGTGGTGAGTTGCCTGAGCCGCTCCGAGCACCAACCTACTAGCTCTCGAGATGAGGTAAGCACGTGCATGCTGAGAAAACACCTCGTAGTCTTTGTCGAAGGCACCGATGGTGGCCTCGAGAAAACGTCATGAACTGTCGTTTAAAGCAGCCAACCGCATCTGGCGTCGGTGCGTGAGGAGTCAACAGTGGCCTCGACGGTGAGGTGCTCCTCTAAGATCTAGGGGTCGGCACGAATGGCAGCCATCGCGACCTCATCCGCGCGTGCGGCCGCGATTTGCTTCTCCGCTGCCAAATGCTCCTTGAGATCCTGGCTATACTACGTGCACCATTGCTTAGGCCAGCGCTTATTTGGTGGAGGGGTCGGTGATTTGCGTGGAAGGTGTCGCGCTCGCGCCGGCGTTCGGGGCATGTGGGATGTGGAAGGAGGAGGAGGATGGGGTCGGGTGTGGATTACCTGCCTGGATAGGCGAGGCCGAGCAGCGTGAAGGAGAGTCGCCGGCAAGGAGGCGGCGCTGCAAGCAAGGAGTGAAGGTTTCAACTTGGAAAGGAAGGCGGAAACAGGGGAAATGTGACTTTTGGTAAGGGGGAGGGGCGGGGAGGTAGATATTTCTGCGGAAGCCGAAAATTTGGAATCGCTTCAGCGAAAAAACTGGCGCGCAAAGTGTCATCAGACACGGTCCCTTATTCAGAGCGGGCTGTGGAGTGTAGCCGTCGCACCTTCTCGCGTAAGCCATATGCGTACAATACTCCGACAGTGCTCCAAGATATTTTGTGCTGCATCTCACACGGTTGGTTATAATAAACTGTGCGGGATCTACTTGATTTTCATCTTGATTTGAATTACATAATGGGGTCACAGCGGCCACGGATGGTGTTTGAATTGCTAGACCTTTTATCTGCAGTGAACATGCAACTATATGTGTGTCATAAAAGAATTGGAATTATTCAGGGTTCATTTGGACATTTTTATGCATTAACTGAGTTTTCAATGCATTTATGTGCATAATTCAAATTTGAACTAAATGCACATGCTCCAGTGCATATAAATTGGTTGAAAAATCAAATCTTTGTCCTTGGGTGCATGCTTAGGTCCCATGCATGAAATGGGAATGAATGTCAAACACCCTGCCACCGTCACTTGGCCGCAAACATTGAGATACCTGGTTTTTAAATTCTAGTAAATTCAAAACTCGTTTGAAATTCATGAAACTTGGCATGCTATCATGGAGCGGCATCAACATGCCATGGTAATTTTTTTGTCTCATTTGGGGCAGGTTTGGGTATATGCTTCTCACAAATCAGAGCTTCTCACAACAAGCATGATGGTTTCGATAGGGAAACGCCTCACCTTTGGGGACGAAACGATATCCATTGCCTCTTATTGCTTTCAAAAATTTTCTCGTGTCAACATAGAACAACAGGAGTGTTGTGTTATTTTTTGTAATTTTTCGGGGTTCATTTGGACATTTTTATGCATTAACTGAGTTTTCAATGCATTTATGTGCATAATTCAAATTTGAACTACATGCACATGCTCCAGTGCATATAAATTGGTTCAAAAATCAAATTTGTGTCCTTGGGTGCATGCTTAGGTCCCATGCAAGAAATGGGAATGAATTTCAAACATCAGGACACCGTTGATTGCCGGCAAAATGTTGAGATACCTGGTTTTTAAATTCTAGTAAATCCAAAACTCGTCTGAAATTCATGAAACTTGGCATGGTATCATTGAATGGCATCAACATGCCGTGGTAAAAAAATTATCCCATTTGGGGCTGGTTTGGGTATAAGCTTCTCACAAACCAGAGCCTATCACAACAAGCATGATGGTTTCGATAGGGAACGTCCCACCTTTGGGGAGAAACGATATCCATTGCCTCTTATTGCTTTCAAATTTTTTCTCGTGTCAACATAGAACAATAGGAGTGTTGTGTCAATTTTTGTGATTTTTCGGGGTTCGTTTGGACATTTTTATGCATTACCTGAGTTTTCAATGCATTTATGTGCATAATTCAAATTTGGACTACATGCACATGCTGCAGTGCATATAAATTGGTTGAAAAATCAAATCTGTGTCCTTGGGCGCATGCTTAGGTCCCATGCAAGAAATAGGAATGAATTTCAAACACCAGGGCACTGTTGATTCTCGGCAAAACGTTGAGATACCTGGTTTTTAATTTCTAGTAAATCCAAAAGTCGTCTGAAATTCATGAAACTTGGCATGGTATCATGGAGCGGCATCAACATGCCGTGGTAAAAAATTTGTCCCATTTGGGGCAGGTTTGGGTATAAGCTTCTCACAAACCAGAGCTTATCACAACAAGCATGATGGTTTTGATAGGGAACGTCCCACCTTTGGGGACGAAACGATATCCATTGCCTCTTATTGCTTTCAAAAAATTTCTCGTGTCAACATAGAAGAACAGGAGTGTTGTGTCGATTTTTGTGATTTTTCGGGGTTTGTTTGGACATTTTTATGCATTAACTAAGTTTTCAATGCATTTATGTGCATAATTCAAATTTGAACTACATGCACATGCTCCAGTGCATATAAATTGGTTGAAAAATCAAATCTGTGTCCTTGGGTGCATGCTTAGGTCCCATGCAAGAAATGGGAATGAATTTCAAACACCACGGCACCGTTGATTGCTGGCAAAACATTGAGATACCTGGTTTTTAAATTCTAGTAAATCCAAAACTCGTCTGAAATTCATGAAACTTGGCATGGTATCATGGAGCGGCATCAACATGTCGTGGTAAAAAATTTGTCCCATTTGGGGCAGGTTTGGGTATATGCTTCTCACAAACTAGAGCTTCTCACAACAAGCATGATGGTTTCGATAGGGAACGTCCCACCTTTGGGGACGAAACGATATCCATTGCCTCTTATTGCTTTCAATTTTTTTTTCTCGTCTCAACATAGAACAACAATACTGCACGGGTTGAGTCGCACAACACCTAGTATCCATCGTTTACGGCTAGGACTACTGGGGTCTCTAATCCCATTTGCTCCCCTAGCTTTCGTCTCTCAGTGTCAGTGTCGGCCCAGCAGAGTGCTTTCGCCGTTGGTGTTCTTTCCGATCTCAATGCATTTCACCGCTCCAGGAGTGTTGTGTCAATTTTTGTGATTTTTCGGGGTCCGTTTGGACATCTTTATGCATTAACTGAGTTTTCAATGCATTTATGTGCAGAATTCAAATTCGAACTACATGCACATGCTCCAGTGCATATAAATTGGTTGAAAAATCAAATCTGTGTCCTTGGGTGCATGCTTAGGTCCCATGCAAGAAATGGGAATGAATTTCAAACACCAGGGCACCGTTGATTCTCGGCAAAACGATGAGATACTTTGTTTTTAAATTCTAGTAAATCTAAAACTCGTCTGAAATTCATGAAACTTGGCATGCTATCATGGAATGGCACCCGACATGCTGTGGTATTTTTCGTGACCATTTTGAGAGAAGGCGCACTCGAATAATGACAGCCAACAAAGGCATTTTGAAAAAATAGCTGCCACTTTAATATATCAAATGTTTGTATAATTCAAACCATGTGTGTTCTGTTAACCATTCACGTGACGTCACATGTCTTGGTTTTAATGGCTATAGGAGGTGCCGTGTGGATAGCTGCTTGACTGAACGAGAGGCGTGCGAGTGCAGTCCGGTGCACAGGCTCACCGGGAAGCGTACAAGCTGTTCAACGGAGGATTTGTGCATCTCTTCAACGCAAACGGTTCAGATTATGGTATGCAAATTAAAGCCAGACTTCGGCGTAAGCCAAGAGACACTGCGATTTGTCAAAATATGCAACTAAAAATCAATAGCACTATCTATTTTTTTGCAACTAAAATTCAGTAATTAAGCATAGATTTCATTCATACTAGAGATTAAGCAGTCGTTCTCACCGAGAAGCGAGACAACCTTGGACCGCCGCCCGCCTCGCTCCCACTAGTCTATATTAGTGGCACCGCTGAGCGGCCGCACCTCCCCATCCTTGCCACACACACAATTCCCCTCTCTCCGCCCGCATCCTCGACGCCGCTCTGAGTCCTCAAAGCCGTCAGTGTATGACGATGCCGCTGAAGCGCCCCATCGGAGGGAGTGGCAACGCCAGGGCTGCTGAAGCACCGGAGCACGGCGTGAATATGGAGACAGAGGTTTCCGTCGCTGCCGAGGTGGAGAACGAGGCTGCCAACAAGCGGAGGCGAGTCGAGAAAGAACCGCAAGCGACTCCAGTAGGCCTAGACTTCATCAACAACCTCCCCGATGATATGTTGATAGTCATCATATCCCTCTTCCCAATCAAATATCGAGCGAGGACATCCGCCCTTTCCTGGCGGTGGCGCCCCCTATGGCTCCTCACCCCTGTCGACCTCCTCGACGCCCACAAGCTCTGCCATGGCTATCGCCAAAGCTTGGATGCGTTCTCCCAGATCCTCGGCAGTCACCATGGCCCAATCAAAGGCCTTATCACGGGCAAGTTCCGTTCCAATGGCAAGGACCGAGCCAAGCTTGATGAGTGGTTCCGATCCCCCGCCATAGATCAGCTCGAGAAGCTCAGTTTTAACGATGGGCATATGCGCTTGCTGCCAACGTACGCGCTCCGCTTCGCGCCCACGCTGCGCCTTGCCAAGTTCATGAACTGCCATTTCCCTCCCCCCTTAATGACGCCCCACTCTTTTTCTACGACGACTGAAGCACCTCGAGCTCGTCGTCGTCCGCATCCCAAAGGATGACATGGAGCACCTGCTCCGCGGCTGTACTGCACTCGAGTTCCTTCGTCTTCAGGCGATGAATTTGTCGAGTACCTTGCACATCACCTCCAGGACTCTCCAGACTATTTATGTGTGTTGCTGGTGCTGCAACGAGAGATCACAAAAGGTGGACCACAATATGGTCATCCAGGACACACCTTCACTTGGGAGATTACTTGTAGTTGATCAACAAGGTCCAACAAGAATCAATGTCATTTATGCGTCGAAATTGAAAGTGGTGGGCTACTCGTCTGTCAAATACTACAACTTTCAGGTACAACAGTCGCCTTATACCTCTCCTTCTTGATATCAACGTTATTTCTAGTTTTGAAGATGTATGTTCGTCTGTCATCCAGCGAAGCTTCACCCAGACTCTGGGCACAGTGAAGGTATTGGCACTAGAATCCGTCGGCCCCAACCTGGACCAAGTTGTCAGTTGCCTGAGATGCTTTCCGTGCCTGAAGAAGCTGTATATCGAGGTGATGTTCCTTTCCTGTTAAATATTAACCATAAGGGAGTTCAATTTTTTGCACCTTTTCCCAAGTTTATAATGACAATGTACTACGATTAATGAAGGAATTTTGGAGGATTTTAGGACATACACCCCCACCCCATATTGGTTGCTTCATTCATATGGTTACAATCATCCATAAGCATTTCTCCTTTGGAATCATCTGTACTAGTTTTCTTAGGGAATTTTCATCCAATCCAACCTCTTGTGAAGAAGGCTACATGTTTCTAGATTGTAATCAAATGCCCATGTTAATCATGCCAGATCAAAGATGGCACGTTGGTGCATTTTACAAATCCTGCAAACCAAATGGGCGTGTAGCAGTGTTCAAAACTGCATGTATGCACTAACATGTTCTCTTCTTTTGTAGATAATAATAGGCTCGGAGGTGGATAATGTTTATAACGACAATCACATCGGATGCCTGGATCTGCATCTCTCAAATATTACTTTGAACTCCTACCGAGGGACCTTACCGGAGATTACACTCGCTAGGTTCTTTCCTGCCAGAGAAAAGGTGCTGAGGGTACTGAGGTTGAACACGCATTTAATTAGGAAAGATGAATGGTATGATTATCAGAGCCGATAGGTACTGCGGAGTGGAAGTGCCTCCAAAAATGCCAAACTTCGTATCGAAAGAGCATATGGCAAATCAATTGGAAGTCATTGTGTCAAACTCATACATGACTTGTCAGCGGCTGATCCCTTTTCAGAAATGACGCGGTTTGCAATGTTTGAATTTGGACGTTGTAATCTTTGAATTTGAACCTTGCAATATTTATGGTATTTGTTATATTGAACCGTTTTTGTTCTCTTATCCCAACACAAACAGTTCATCTGAGTGAACCGCATGTCGCATGTCGCACACACCTTGATATGGCTGATCGTTTCTTTTGTGTTGCCTAATCACAAACAGTTTATCCGAGTGAACTATATGTTTTACATCGCACACACCTTGATCTGGCTGATGATAACCCACAAGTATAGGGGATCACAACAGTTTTCGAGGGTAGAGTATTCAACCCAAATTTATTGATTCGACACAAGGGGAGCCAAAGAATATTCTCAAGTATTAGCAGTTGAGTTGTCAATTCAACCACACCTGGATAACTTAGTATCTGCAGCAAAGTATTTAGTAGCAAAGTAATATGGAAGTAACGGTAACGGTAGCAAAAGTAATATTTTTGGGTTTTGTAGTGATTGTAACAGTAGCAACGGAAAAGTAAATAGCGGAGAACAATATGTGAAAAGCTCGTAGGCATTGGATCGGCGATGGAGAATTATGCCGGATGTGGTTCATCATGTAACATTCATAACATAGAGTGACACAGAACTAGCTCCAATTCATCAATGTAATGTAGGCATGTATTCCGAATATAGTCATACATGCTTATGGAAAAGAACTTGCATGACATCTTTTGTCCTACCCTCCCGTGGCAGCGGGGTCCTAATGGAAACTAAGGGATATTAAGGCCTCCTTTTAATAGAGTACCGGACCAAAGCATTAGCACATAGTGAATACATGAACTCCTCAAACTACAGTCATCACCGGGAGTGGTCCCGATTATTGTCACTTCGGGGTTGCCGGATCATAACACATAGTAGGTGACTATAGACTTGCAAGATAGGATCAAGAACTCACATATATTCATGAAAACATAATAGGTTCAGATCTGAAATCATGGCACTCGGGCCCTAGTGACAAGCATTAAGCATAGCAAAGTCATAGCAACATCAATCTCAGAACATAGTGGATACTAGGGATCAAACCCTAACAAAACTAACTCGATTACATGATAAATCTCATCCAACCCATCACCGTCCAGCAAGCCTACGATGGAATTACTCATGCACGACGGTGAGCATCATGAAATTGGTGATGGAGGATGGTTGATGATGACGACAGCGACGGATTCCCCTCTCCAGAGCCCCGAACGGACTCCAGATCAGCCCTCCCGAGAGGTTTTAGGGCTTGGCGGCGGCTCCGTATCGTAAAACGTGATGAATCCTTCTCTTTGATTTTTTTCTCTCCAAACACGAATATATGGAGTTGGAGTTGAGGTCGGTGGAGCAATAGGGGGCCCACGAGGCAGGGGGCGCGCCCCCCCACCCTCGTGGACAGGTGGAGGCCCCCCTGACGTGGATTCTTCTTCCAGTATTTTTATTATTTTCCAAAAATAAGTTCCGTGGAGTTTCAGGTCATTTCGAGAACTTTTGTTTCTGCACATAAATAACACCATGGCAATTCTGCTGAAAACAGCGTCAGTCCGGGTTAGTTCCATTCAAATCATGCACGTTAGAGTCCAAAACAAGGGCAAAAGTGTTTGGAAAAGTAGATACGACGGAGACGTATCAACTCCCCCAAGCTTAAACCTTTGCTTGTCCTCAAGCAATTCAGTTGATAAACTGAAAGTGATAAAGAAAAACTTTTACAAACTCTATTTGCTCTTGTTGTTGTAAATATGTAAAGCCAGCATTCAAGTTTTCAGCAAAGATTATGACTAACCACATTCACAATAACTCTTAGGTCTCATGTTTACTCATATCAATGGCATAATCAACTAGTGAGAAATAATAATAAATCTCGGATGACAACACTTTCTCAAAACAATCATAATATGATATAACAGGATGGTATCTCGCTAGCCCTTTCTGAGACTGCAAAACATAAATGCAGAGCACCTTTAAAGATCAAGGACTGACTAGACATTGTAATTCATGGCAAAAGAGATCCAATCATAGTCATACCCAATATAAATTAATAGTAATGGATGCAAATGACAGCAGCACTCTCCAGCTAGTGCTTTTAATAAGAGGGTGATGACTCAACATAAAAGTAAATAGATAGGCCCTTCGCAGAGGGAAGCAGGGATTTGTAGAGGTGCCAGAGATGGCGACTTTAAAGCAGAGATAAATAATATTTTGAGCGGCATACTTTCATTGTCAACATAACAACCAAGAGATGGCGATATCTTCCATGCTACACACATTATAGGCGGTTCCCAAACAGAATGGTAAAGTTTATACTCCCCCTCCACCAAAAAGCATCAATCCATGGCTTGCTCGAAACAACGAGTGCCTCCAACTAACAACAGTCCCAGGGGGAGTTTTGTTTGCAATTATTTTGATTTGATTTGCATAAAGCATGGGACTGGGCATCCCGGTGACCAGCCATTTTCTCGTGAGTGAGGAGCGGAGTCCACTCCTCTTGAGAATAACCCGCCTAGCATGGAAGATGCGGACAACCCTAGTTGATACATGAGCTATTCGAGCATACAAAACAGAATTTCATTTGAAGGTTTAGAGTTTGGCACATACAAATTTACTTGGAACGGCAGGTAGATACCGCATATAGGAAGGTATTGGTGGACTCATATGGAATAACTTTGGGGTTTAAGGGATTGGATGCACAAGCAGTATTCCCGCTTAGTACAAGTGAAGGCTAGCAAAAGACTGGGAAGCAACCAACTAGAGAGCGACAACAGTCATGAACATGCATTAAAATTAATAAACATTGAGTACAAGCATGAGTAGGATATAATCCACCATGAACATAAATATCGTGAAGGCTATGTTGATTTGTTTCAACTACATGTGTGAACATGTGCCAAGTCGAGTCACTTAAATCATTCAAAGGAGGATACCACCCCATCATACCACATCACAACCATTTTAACACCATGTTGGCACGCAAGGTAAACCATTATAACTCATAGCTAATCAAGCATGGCACGAGCAACTATGATCTCTAATTGTCATTGCAAACATGTTTATTCATAATAGGCTGAATCAGGAACGATGAACTAATCATATTTACAAAAACAAGAGAGGTCGAGTTAATACCAGCTTCTCTCATCTCAATCAGTCCATCATATATCGTCATAATTGCCTTTCACTTGCACGACCGAATGATGTGAATAATAATAAGAGTGCACGTGCATTGGACTAAGCTGGAATCTGCGAGCATTTAATAAACAGGAGAAGACAAGGCAATATGGGCTCTTGGTTAAATCAACAATAATGCATATAAGAGCCACTTCAACAATTTTAATCATGGTCTTCTCCTATCGACCCCCAAAGGAAAGAAAAGAAAATAAAACTATTTACACGGGAAAGCTCCCAACAAGCAAAAGAAGAACGAGAAATATTTTTGGGTTTTCTTTTTAATTATTACTACTACAGCAAGAAAAGTAAACTAACTAAAAGCTACACTAATTTTTTTTGGTTTTCTTAAGGTTTATTAAACACACAAGAAGAAAGCAAGAAAAAGAAAGTAAACTAGCATGGATATTATAGTGAAAAAGTATGAGCACTGACATCTAGCAATGAGTGTGTGAACATGAATGTAATGTCGGTGAGAAATACGTACTCCCCCAAGCTTAGGCTTTTGGCCTAAGTTGGTTTATTGCCACGGATGGCCTGGCGGATATCCAAAGTTATAGTTGGGGTCGTACTGAGATGCAGCGGTCATTGCATCGTGTGCTGCAGCTTGGAGGCGCGCTATCTCAGCCCTCCTCCTATACTCCTCCGCCTCCTCTCTGGTTATGTAATGTCTCCCTTTTTCCTGAAAGTCAAAGAGAGTAGGGGCAGGAAGAACAATATTTACGGCGTGACGCCTGTCAAAGATTAGTCTATACTGGAGAGGTAGTTCATTCCTCTCAACAACCTGATGGTGAACCATAGCATTAAAGTCTAGATAAGTAGGAGGCAGTTCAATATCATCATCACATATGGTTACACCAAGAAAATCAGCTAAGCGGGTTGCATAAATTCCACCAAAGAAATCTCCATTAAATCTATTATGATGCAACCTACGTGCAATAATGGCTCCCAAATTATAAGATTTATCTCCTAACACAGCACTCCTAAGAATACTGAGGTCAGGGACACACATGTGGATTCATCCTTACCATTTATGCACCTACCTATAAAGAGAGAAAAATAATGTATAGCGGGAAAATGAATGCTCCCTATGGTAGCTTGTGCTATATCTCTAGATTCCCCCACAGTTATACTAGCAAGAAATTCTCTAAATTCAGATCTGCGAGGTTCACTAGTACTACCCCATTGTGGAAGTTTGCAAGCATTGGTGAAATCCTCTAAGTCCATAGTGTAAGATTTTTCATAGAGATCAAATAGGACAGTTTGAGAATTACGTGAAGATGAATATTCAAACCTCCTTACAAATGAACTAGTGAGATAGTGATACTGGCGGCACTTTTCTCCCTCGAAGCTCACAAGATCAGCGTTACGCAAATACGCGTTAAATTCTTCCTTGATTCCCGCTCGATCCATAAAGCCTTCTGAAGGCCATTCACAAGGCCGCACTGGAGCGTTCCTTGGTGGCTCATCATCGGCATCGCGCATTGCGAGCCTGGGTCCTTGCTTCCTTGAAGGACCACCATGGTACATTTTCCTAAACATATTTCTTCCTCTGGAAAATTTCTGAAATTTTTAGTAACTTTAAATAAAAGTGAACCAAGCTCAACAAAATTGATAGCAACTACTCCTACAAGTGCCTAGAGCCTATATCATGCATTAGAACTACTTGGAACCATATAAATTTTTCATGCAAGCTCAAGAACATGGTCACCTAGGCAGCACAAATTTGCAATGAATAAAGCACTAGAACAAAAACTAATTGGACCAATGGAGGAGTCACATACCAAGGAACAATCCCCCCCAAGCAGTTTTGTGAGAGGTGCTTTGAGCAAGGAGATCGAAAAATCGCAGCAAAATGAGCTAGAACTCGTGCTTGAGCTGGATGGTGAATTTTTTGGGAGGAAGAGGAAGTGTGTGGGTGCAGGAATAAGTGGAGGGGAGCCACCATGGGCCCACGAGGCAGGGGCGCGCCCTGTAGGGGTGGGCGCGCCCTAGACCCTTGTGGCCAGGTGTTTGCTCCCCTGCCATGTTCTCAGTGCCAGATATTCTCAAATATTCCAGAAAAAATCATATTCCAATTTCAGGGCATTTGGAGAACTTTTATTTTCGGGGTATTTTTATATTGCACGGATAATTCAGAAAACTGATAGGAAAATACTATTTTTGCTTTATTTTAACTAAATAACAGAAAGTAAAAGGAGGGTACAGAAGGTTGTGCTTTCTAATTTCATCCCTCTCATGCTCATCAAAAGGAATCCACTAACAAGGTTGATCAAGTCTTGTTAACAAACTCATTCCGACTAACATGGAACCGGAGAAATTTCGAATAACACTATGTTACCTCAACGGGGATATGCACATCCCCGATAATAAGAATATCATATTTCTTCTTGACAGTAGGAAGAGGAAATTCAAAACCTCCAAAAATAATCGATGGAATTTTTCCAATAGAATTGATACTATGAACTTGAGGTTGTTTCCTCGGAAAGTGTACCGTATGCTCATTACCATTAACATGAAAAGTGAAATTGCCTTTGTTGCAATCAATAACAGCCCCTGCAGTATTCAAAAAAGGTCTTCCAAGAATAATAGACATACTATCGTCCTCGGGAATATCAAGAATAACAAAGTCCATTAAAATAGTAACATTTGCAACTACAACAGGCACGTCCTCACAAATACCGACAGGTATAGCAGTTGATTTATCAGCCATTTGCAAAGATATTTCAGTAGGTGTCAACTTATTCAAATCAAGTCTACGATATAAAGAGAGAGGCATAACACTAACACCGGCTCCAAGATCACATAAAGCAGTTTTAACATAATTTCTTTTAATGGAGCATGGTATAGTGGGTACTCCTGGATCTCCAAGTTTCTTAGGTATTCCACCCTTGAAAGTATAATTAGCAAGCATGGTGGAAATTTCAGCTTCCGCTATCTTTCTTTTATTAGTAACAATTTCTTTCATATACTTAGCATAAGGATTCATTTTGAGCATATCAGTTAATCGCATACGCAAAAAGATAGGTCTAATCATTTCAGCAAAGCGCTCAAAATCCTCATCATCCCTTTTCTTGGATGGTTTGGGAGGAAAAGGCATGGGTTTCTGAACCCATGGTTCTCTTTCTTTACCGTGCTTCCTAGCAACAAAGTCTCTCTTATCATAACGTTGATTCTTTGATTGCGGGTTATCAAGATCAATAGCAGGTTCAATTTCTACATCATTATCATTACTAGGTTGAGCATCATCATGAACATTATCATTAACATTTTCACTAGTTTCATGTTCATTACCGGATTGTGTTTCAGCATCAGAAATAGAAATATCATTTGGATTCTCAGGTGGTTCCGCAATAGGTTCACTAGAAGCATGCAAAGTCCTATCATTTTTCTTTTTCTTCCTTTTAGAAGGACTAGGTGCATCTATATTATTTCTCTGAGAATCTTGCTCAATTCTCTTAGGATGGCCTTCAGGATACAAAGGTTCCTGAGTCATTTTACCAGTTCTAGTAGCCACTCTAATAGCATAATCATTATTCTTACTATTCAATTCATTGAGCAAATCATTCTGAGCTTTAAGTACTTGTTCTACTTGAGTGGTAACCATAGAAGCATGTTTACTAATGAGTTTAAGTTCACCCTTAACTCTAGACATATAATCACCCAAGTGTTCAAGCGTATCGGAATTATATTTCAATTGTCTACCAATATAAGCATTGAAGTTTTCTTGTTTAACAATAAAGTTGTCAAACTCATCTAAGCATTGTCTAGCAGACTTATAACGAGGAATATCCCCTTCATCAAATCTATAGAGAGAATTTACCTTTACTACCTGTGTCGGGTTATCAAGACTGTGTACTTCTTCAATAGGTAATGGATTAAGACCATGTATTTCTTCAACAGGCGGTAAATTAAGACCATGTATTTCTTCAATAGGAGGTAAATTATTAACATCTTCAGCTTTAATACCTTTTTCTTTCATAGATTTCTTTGCCTCTTGCATATCTTCAGGACTGAGAAATAGAACACCCCTCTTCTTCGGAGTTGGTTTAGGAATAGGCTCACGAATTGGCTCAGGAAGTGTCCAATTATTTTCATTTGTCAACATATTATTCAATAAAATTTCAGCTTCATCCGGTGTTCTTTCCCTGAAAACAGAACCAGCACAACTATCCAGGTAATCTCTGGAAGCATCGGTTAGTCCATTATAAAAGATATCAAGTATTTCATTTTTCTTAAGAGGATGATCAGGCAAAGCATTAAGTAATTGGAGAAGCCTCCCCCAAGCTTGTGGGAGACTCTCTTCTTCAATTTGCACAAAATTATATATATCCCTTAAAGCAGCTTGTTTCTTATGAGCAGGGAAATATTTAGCAGAGAAGTAATAAATCATATCCTGGGGACTACGCACACAACCAGGATCAAGAGAATTAAACCATGTCTTAGCATCACCCTTTAATGAGAACGGAAATATTTTAAGGATATAAAAGTAACGAGCTCTCTCATCATTAGTGAATAGGGTGGCTATATCATTTAATTTAGTAAGATGTGCCACAACAGTTTCAGATTCATAGCCATAAAAAGGATCAGATTCAACCAAAGTAATTATATCAGGATCAACAGAGAATTCATAATCCTTATCAGTAACAAAGATAGGTGAAGTAGCAAAAGCAGGGTCAGGTTTCATTCTAGCATTAAGAGATTGTTGCTTCCATTTAGCTAATAACTTCTTAAGATCACTTCTATTATTGCAAGCAAGAATGGCTCTAGCAGATTCTTCATCCAGAACATAACCCTCAGGCACAACAGACAATTCATATTTATTAGGGGGAGAGTCTTCATCATCACTATCATCAATATTATCAGTTTCAAGAATTTCATTCTCTCTAGCCCTAGCAAATTGTTCATCAAGAAATTCACCAAGTGGCACAGTAGTATCAAGCATAGAAGTAGTTTCATCATAAGTATCATGCATAGCAGAAGTGGCATCATCAATAACATGCGACATATCATAATTAATAGCAGAAGCAGGTTTAGGTGTCGCAAGCTTACTCAAAACAGAGGGTGAATCAAGTGCAGAGCTAGATGGCAGTTCGTTACCTCCCCTCGTAGTTGAGGGATAAATTTTTGTTTTCGCGTCTTTCAAGTTATTCATAGTGACCAGTAGATATAAATCCCAAGTGACTCAAAGAGTAGAGCTATGCTCCCCGGCAACGGCGCCAGAAAATAGTCTTGATAACCCACAAGTATAGGGGATCACAACAGTTTTCGAGGGTAGAGTATTCAACCCAAATTTATTGATTCGACACAAGGGGAGCCAAAGGATATTCTCAAGTATTAGCAGTTGAGTTGTCAATTCAACCACACCTGGATAACTTAGTATCTGCAGCAAATATTTAGTAGCAAAGTAATATGGAAGTAATGGTAACGGTAGCAAAAGTAATATTTTTGGGTTTTGTAGTGATTGTAACAGTAGCAACGGAAAAGTAAATAGCGGAGAACAATATGTGAAAAGCTCGTAGGCATTGGATTGGCGATGGAGAATTATGCCGGATGCGGTTCATCATGTAACAGTCATAACATAGAGTGACACAGAACTAGCTCCAATTCATCAATGTAATGTAGGCATGTATTCCGAATATAGTCATACTTGCTTATGGAAAAGAACTTGCATGACATCTTTTGTCCTACCCTCCCGTGGCAGCGGGGTCCTAATGGAAACTAAGGGATATTAAGGCCTCCTTTTAATAGAGTACCGGACCAAAGCATTAACACATAATGAATACATGAACTCCTCAAACTACGGTCATCACCGGGAGTGGTCCCGATTATTGTCACTTCGGGGTTGCCGGATCATAACACATAGTAGGTGACTATAGACTTGCAAGATAGGATCAAGAACTCACATATATTCATGAAAACATAATAGGTTCAGATCTGAAATCATGGCACTCGGGCCCTAGTAACAAGCATTAAGCATAGCAAAGTCATAGCAACATCAATCTCAGAACATAGTGGATACTAGGGATCAAACCCTGACAAAACTAACTCGATTACATGATAAATCTCATCCAACCCATCACCGTCCAGCAAGCCTACGATGGAATTACTCACGCACGGCGGTGAGCATCATGAACCTGGTGATGGAGGATGGTTGATGATGACGACGGCGACGGATTCCCCTCTCCGGAGCCCCGAATGGACTCCAGATCAGCCCTCCCGAGAGGTTTTAGGGCTTGGCAGCGGCTCCGTATCGTAAAACGCGATGAATCCTTCTCTCTGATTTTTTCTCTCCGAACACGAATATATGGAGTTGGAGTTGAGGTCGGTGGAGCAACAGGGGGCCCACGAGGCAGGGGGGCACGCCCTCCACCCTCGTGGACAGGTGGAGCCCCCCCTGACGTGGATTCTTCTTCCAGTATTTTTATTATTTTCCAAAAATAAGTTCCGTGGAGTTTCAGGTCATTCCGAGAACTTTTGTTTCTGCACATAAATAACACCATGGCAATTCTGCTGAAAATAGCGTCAGTCCGGGTTAGTTCCATTCAAATCATGCAAGTTAGAGTCCAAAACAAGGGCAACAGTGTTTGGAAAAGTAGATACGACGGAGACGTATCAGCTGACCGTTTCTTTTGTGTTGCCTAATCACAAACAGTTCATCCGAGTGAACCGTATGTTGTACATCGCACACACCTTCATCTGGCTGCCCGTTTCTTTTGTTCCTCCTCATCGAAAACGGTTAATTGAACTGAACTGTATGCCCTGCATCGCACACACACAACTAAAATCTGAACCATGTTTGATGCATCCTCCATCACAAACGTTTTGCACCATTTTGACGGGTTTTTTACACCACCGTTTGCGATTATTGCATCGCACACAGTTTCGTCGAAGGGTCTCTGATCGTAGTGTCGCGTTAGCAGCATCCTGCAGTAGTGGAAGTGGACACTTCCGTGATGATAATTTTGGTAATGTCATGGAACACTTCTACGACAGCACAGGTATGACTATCTTGACTCTGTCATAAAATCGTCATGGATGTACATGCATGACAAAAAACGTGACCTACCGTGACAAACACGTATCATCACAGAAGTGTATTTTTTAGTGTATCCTATCTTTATTATCTTATGCTTGTCTAGTACTTTGGTAGTTTGTGAGTTGCATGCTTAACTTATGTCCTCTTATGCTCACTTACTACTCCCTGCATCATATCTTATATTTCCCTTATTATAGATGCAAGTGTTGTCAATCTATAAAATATAGGGGGAGTGGTGATCCTAATGTGTGTACTTTGCTCTCCAAAGGCATTCTTAATTAAGTGCACACATCTAGGGGGAGCCCGTCTATATTTTGCAGACTCTGGGGTTTGCTTATTCTCTTGTTATATCACTATGCAAATCCCGTGTTGTCATCAATACACCAAAAAGGGGGAGATTGTTAGGGCATATCTCTCTCTAAAGTGGTTTTGGTATTTGATGACAATGCGTTTGCGGACTAATCATGTGCATTGAGCATTTCATATATTCATTCATTGGCACGAGGCGATTCATTCCCCTCGGAGCTCAAAGTGAAGACGGTGTAGTTCTCCTTCGTTTCGGTTTTGGTGGACTTGAGTGGTAGGAGATACCGTACCATCAAGAGGGGGTCCGTATCGGAACGAGTGGGTGGAATTTGCACGTATACATCTCTTTTGCTCTCACCCCTCCTTCCCGCATCCGTGGAGTATTTGTGTTATCGTGGAAGTGGCATAGAAGAGGTTCCAGCGGTAGTACCGTGGCCCGGAGCGGCAATACAGTCTAGTGCCACAAGCGGTAGTACCATTGCTTTAGTGTGGTAGTACCGCCCAGGGCCACAGGCGGTAGTACCGCTCCGATTCCGTGCTAGTACTGCCTCGACTCGAGACCTGTGTGTCTCGTGTCGGGTTCAGCGGCAGTAGCAGCGGTAGTAGGAGCGGTAGTACTGCTCATAAGCGGTAGTACTGCTACTAGTGCCGCTCAATGGCCCTCTCCTCTGTCCCTTCCCCCTTATGTGTTGTGCGTGGTCCCAACGGTAGTACTGCTGGGCCGAGCGACAGTACCGCCACGGCCAGCGGTAGTACCGCTCGCTGCGGGTTGAGTGAGGGGATAACGGTTGGATTGTTCCCCCCACTATATAAGGTGGTCTTCTTGAAGAAGACCTACTCTTTTCCCCCAAGCTCCATTGTTGCTCCAAAGCTCTTTTTTGCCCAATCTCTCTCCCTAGCCAATCAAACTTGTTGATTTTCTAGGGTTTGGTTGAGAAGGCCCGGATCTACACTTCCACCAAGAGAAATTTGATCCCCCCCACTAATCCCTTGCAGATCTTGTTACTCTTGGGTGTTTGAGCACCCTAGACGGTTGAGGTCACCTCGGAGCCACATTCCATTGTGGTGAAGCTATGTGGTATCGTTGGGAGCCTCCAATCAAGTTGTAGAGATTGCCCCAACCTTGTTTGTAAAGGTTCGATCGCCGCCTTCAAGGGCACCACTAGTGGAATCACGACATCTCACATTGTGTGAGGGTGTGAGGAGAATACGGTGGCCCTAGTGGCTTCTTGGGGAGCATTGTGCCTCCACACCGCTCCAACTGAGACGTACTTCCCCCCAAAGGGATGGAACTTTGGTAACACATCCTCGTCTCCATCGGCTCCACTTGTGGTTATCTCTTTCCTTTACTTTGTGCAAGCTATTGTTGTGTTGTATCCTTTGCTTGCACTTGTTGTTGTTTGCATCATATAGGTTGCTCACCTAGTTGCACATCTAGACAACCTATTTCTTGCTAAACCTAATTTGTGAAGAAACGCTAAAAATTGGTAGTTACCTATTCACCCCCCCTCTAGTCAACCATATCGATCCTTTCAGCACATCTGTTCTTTGAATGTAACTTTAGTCAGAGAGTATGGAACTATCTACAAATTTCTTGGGTGATGCAACCCGATGGTTCTTGGTTTCAAATGGTTAAGGAGTTCAGGGATGCTTTTGATAAGCCCTTCTTCTTTGAAGTAGTTTTTACTGCTGCCTGGAACATCTGGATTGTGAGGAATGGGGAGGTATTCATAAATGAAGCACCAAGATTTGTTGCTTGGAGAAGAAATTTCCTTCATGACATAACATTTTTGTCTCACAGGATTAAATGTAAAATACATAGAGGGCCTATTCAGATGGAATTCCTCTCTGCCTTAGTCTAGATGCTTTTGGTTTTCTTTCTTTCATGTTTTCTAGAGGTAGATGTGTAAATACTTGTATTGTACTTTTTTGTGCTTTACTCCCTCCGTTCCTTTATATAAGGTGTATTATTTTTGGCACGGTGACCAAGGCACATAATTATAGACTAGTTAAGACGAAATTACCCTTGACATTTTTTTATCAGTGGCAAGTAAATCAGTGGAAAGTAGCAGATGCATGCAATCGATAAAGAGATACTTTCCTTCTTTTGCTACAAGGAGAGATATAGGCAATCGGGAGACAGATACTTTCCTTTTTCTGGAGGGTTAACAAGGGAATTATGAGGAATTAGAAGAAATGCATCTTACATCCTGGAATTTTATCAAAAAACAAATACACCTTATATAAAGGAACAGAGGGAGTATTAATAAAGGACATTGGGGCTTTTGCACTGCAGTACATATTAAAAGGAAAAGAGCCTCCTCCCTTCCCAATTCCGTCTGGTCATTTTTGTTGGCATTGGACTAAATGTCTCCCCCTCATCCCAATTATGAACTATCTCCCTCTTTTCGATATATTGTGAAGTGTCTAAATTGTTTAGATGGACCCATAAGTTCCATAATAAACATGTTAGAAGTACTAAAAAATGTACACACCTAACCATTTTATTCCAAACCATAAGTTTGTTTATGCAAAAAAATATTTTTAATATACAATTTGAGAAATTGCATACTTGGGGATGATTTCTCGATGATCATGTACCGCTCTTATGAGTGAGTCCCCAAGTAATATGGTGGGCCATACTTGCCAATCGTATTTACATCTCGAGCCCGTACGCTAGGCTTGGTAGACTTGATCCATCATAGGAGGGGAGCGGGCCACGAGGATGACGAAATTAGATCCACCCTAAATTCTTTAGTATTGCAATGGAATACTAAGCAAATATGTAGCCATATGAAATTACCATTTGAATCTTTGTGTGTTTTGATATTTTCACACTGAATCTATGGGAAATTGAAATGTGAATAAGTTAACTAAATTTGATGCCACAACTCTTGTTTATGCATCAGTGGGATATCCACATCAATATATGTGAGTCATTTTGTGCATTATCCATGTCTACTTTCTCACATGCGCACTCACATATCCAGTATTTTGTCTATTATAAAAATAATTGGATATCAAAATGCTTTAGAGTTTCGTACTCTCTTCATCCCAAAATACTCCCTCCATTCTTAAATATAAGTTTTTTTAAAGATTTCAACGTGGATTATATACGGAGCAAAATGAGTAAATGCACGCTCTAAATGTCTATATACATCTGTATGTAGTCTTTATTAAAACCTACTTATATTTAGAAACGTAGGAAGTAAGTGTGGCTGATTTAGTATGGATTTGAACTGGCTGAGCTTCATGGCAGCAGCGCCTTCTTTTCCCTGTCCACTTGACATGACGTGGCACCCGTTCCTGGCGCACGCCGCGCAGCGCTCCCCCGGTTAATCAACGCAGCCACACGTACTCCCCATCCCGAAAGCCGATCCCTCGCCGCGCCTAACGGTCGCGAGGGGCATCTAGGTCCATTCACCGCCCCCGCAAACCCCAAAATTTCAAAATCCCGCAGCCAAGAGCGGCGCCTCCATCCCCTCACTACCCGCTCCCCCCTCCCCCCGATTCGATCCCACCCCACCACCCGACGCCGCCGCCGACACGACACCGAAGGCGCGCGCCCGAGCCTAGACCGCGGGCCATGCGACGGGACGCCGCTGGCCCCGGCGGCGGCGCCGGCGCCGGGTTCCACGATCTGTTCGACTCCGTGCGCCGATCCATCAACTTCCGCACCAGCGCCGCCGCGCCCCCGGAGCCCCCGGCGGGCCCCCTCGGAGGGGGCCCTGCCGGGGGCATCGGCGTCCGGATCAGCTCCTGCCTCCGCAAGTCGAGGGGGATGGGGCTGCTCGGGCTCATCTCCAAGAGCCCCTCGCCGCCGCGCCGCCTGCTGCCGCCGACGCCCGTGCCCGCCGACGGGGGCGGTCGCGCGGGGGAGATCCCGCCGATCCGGTGGCGGAAGGGCGAGATGATCGGCTCCGGCGCGTTCGGGCAGGTCTACCTCGGGATGAACCTGGACACCGGCGAGCTCCTCGCAGTAAAGCAGGTGCCGGGATTTTGCGATTTGGCGATCTGGTTTGTGCTGTCCGGAGACTTGGAGGGATTTGTCAGACTAACTCTCTCCTTTGTTTGATTTTTGGTTCCAGGTTCTGATCGGGAGCACCAACGCGACCCGGGAGAAAGCCCAAGTGAGTAGCATTTCTCAGACCGATTTGGTTACCAGTTTAGTTGTTGAGATTTTCCTTTATGTGAGGTGATTTGTGGCTTTGTTTCTACTATTAGGCACATATAAGAGAACTTGAGGAAGAAGTGAAGCTCCTCAAGAACCTTTCGCACCCCAATATTGTGGTGAGTAGATGAAAGATCGATTACATTGTAGATACTCTATACTTGACTGCTAGACTGCAGTTGTTTGATCTACTTCCTGTGGTTTGTGAAGAGGTACCTTGGGACAGTCCGTGAGGAAGACACACTGAATATCCTGCTGGAGTTTGTTCCTGGAGGGTCTATCCAGTCGCTTCTAGGAAAGCTCGGTTCATTCCCTGAGGCAGTAAGTAACCATCAATCCATGCGGTTTTCTGTGATTTGACTCACAGAAGAGAAACTGATTCGTTGTGTATTTTTATCAGGTCATTAGGAAGTATACTAGGCAGATTTTGCAAGGGTTGGAATATCTGCATAGCAATGCAATAATACATAGAGACATTAAGGTAAAAACTCTGAAGCCTGAATATACTAGAGTCTTTGTGTCATTGATTGTTTGGCTGTGCTAATTATCTTGATGATCATGGGATTGTTTTTAATTCAGGGTGCAAACATTCTTGTTGATAACAAAGGCTGCATTAAGCTTGCTGATTTTGGGGCATCTAAGCAAGTTGCCAAGTTGGTAAGATCGATGTTCAGTATGCTGTTAAGGTCGAGTATAATCTAGCTTGGAAGAAGTAAAGCCTTCATGTGCTTGTCAAGTGATCAAAACAGTAATTTACAACAGAATAGCAAATGTTAAACCTTTCCTGTGTAATTATGCCATCAGATTATGGATTCTTATTTATTGCTCTTGACTACCTGTGTGCATGAAACATGGAAGTGTGAAAAGTGTGAGTTTAGTTCCGAGCAGGCTTATCCAAGGATTAATACATGGTTTGTTAAACTTGCAATTCCAAAATAGGATGGTCCAAAGGATAACATGTTGTTATCCCCCCCTTTATTTTCTTGCGGAGTAACATTATCTTATGTTGCAGTGCCAGTCCTCCTAACTTACAATAATATGATTACTGATTTCATGGAAAGACCCTTGCGCACCGTATTATTGATAACTCCGCACGTTTGTTGCAACACCATTGTATATAAGTTATCCGCCTGCTACAACTTAATCTGTCATTAGTAGATGTGATGATTCATTTGTCACTGTGCTTTCTTTGTGCAAGTAATTCCCATGTCAATGCACTTAACGACAATGTTCAATGCTTTGGTGTCAGGCTACTATGACAGCAGCTAAAACGATGAAAGGCACACCACACTGGATGGCACCTGAAGTCATTGTGGGGAGTGGGCATACCTTGTATGTGAAACTCTTCCAGTACTTTATTTCTTGCCTTTATTTTTGAATTTGGACAGGCCCAAAGCCTATGCACTAATTAATCCCAGAGTACCATATTTTAGTTCTATATTTTTCCAATACTTTTAAGAAATAAAAAATGCTAAAAGTTTCCCTGCTTCAATGATAAGTTGATAACTTGGAAAATGGAAGTTTTATACCAAATCATGGACCTGGATTGGAACTATCCACTAGACCACTAATAGATTTCGGGGAAGCACGAAAGCACTACTTGGTCAGAACAATATGTCTACCTCCTGAGTTACCCATATGGCCTTACAGTTCCATTTTGATGTATTAGTTTATTTATGCCTTATTTTTGTCCAAGCACAGAACAAGCTGAGCAGCAAGCAGCAAGCAGCAACAGTATTTCTTATTGTGAGATAATCGGCTAATATTTAATGTGTAGCTTTAATATACACTAAAAAAAGATTCTTATGGATGTTTACCTAAAAATATATTCTTATGGATGTCTAATTTGTACTAACAACTAAGGGAGTATAAGATTATTCTAATGTACAAAAAAACTATTTCATTCATCTCATTCTCTATTTGTTCTTATTTTATGAGCTGATCCCCACCCTTCCAATCTCTCAGCTCTGCAGATATCTGGAGTGTGGGATGCACAGTCATTGAAATGGCTACTGGTAAACCACCATGGAGCCAGCAGTATCAGGAGGTAAACTTTTGTCCTCCCAGGTCCTAAAAGTTGTTTTATTTTTTGGTTATTCATTGCACTAACGAAATCTTTTTCAGGTTGCGCTTCTATTTCATGTTGGAACCACAAAGTCGCACCCACCAATACCTGAACATATCTCACCAGAGGCTAAAGATTTTCTGCTGAAATGCCTGCAGAAGTATGCCTGTTGTTGTCATATCTTTCACCTCACTAGTATTTTGTCTGAAAGCATTACAAAACTACTTGCAACTGAAGTTTTCTGACTTTCTTATCTGTTGCTGTGGGTAAGTTTTCTGACTTTCTTATCTGTTGCTGTGGGTAATTTTCTTCTTCCAGGGAACCAGAGCTGAGGTCTAGCGCGTCAGATTTATTGAAGGTACATTCGATTTGATTTCCTGCATCTTAAACATGTCTATGGTTCTAAGTGTATGATGATGCTATTTTCGTTTGTTTGTAAATGTGACATCTCAAACGACTTCTTGCAGCATCCGTTTGTGACCGGAGAATTTGATGACCGGCAGCTACTCAATCGTACTCCACAGAAGGTTGGATTGCTGGCATAATGACGTCGCTTGCTCAGCTTGTTTGGCTTAGTACTAACCTAACCTCTCTAAACAATGACACAGGATGCTTCCGTGAATGAGCTTTTCGCACATGATGCGGATGCGCCAACAGAGATGTAAGTAACTCCTGTGATTCCTGAGCTCGTGCCATTCTACACAATCTCATTTTTTGTTTTCTTTTTATGACACTGCAACTTATTTAATTGCTCCCAGGGGTTTGAATCATTCTGGCAACTGGTCAACAATTAATTCAAACAGATCATCTAAAATCAAACCCCTATGGGAGGGTGGCGGTGATGACGATGACATGTGTGAGTTTGCTGACAAAGACGATCATCCAGCAGTTGGATCTGTAAGAGTTTTGCTTCAGCTGTTAACTTCTCTAAGAATTTCGTTTGATCTTCTACTCTGCATTTCAAAATTCGAAATATGAAAGAAGTTGTTATGTCCTCATGTTTAATTCTGGGGTCTGTCAATTCCAGAGCTATAATCCTATGTCTGAACCATTTGATGATGACTGGAAAAGCAAGTACGACATGAGCCCAGAGCAAAGTTCTCATCAGTCGAGGGAATTTGGTGGATTAGCCAAGCATCCTGAAAGCAGCATGACCGAAAATGATTTTACCTTCCCTTGCGAGGGAAGTTGTGAAGATGACGATGTACTTACCGAGTCAAAAATAGAAGCATTTCTTGATGAAAAGGTACTTTACACTTATGAGAATACACAAATAGTACCTTACTGCTAGTACTTAAATGCTACTTGCTGGTTTTCTCGTCAGGCCCTTGATCTGAAGAAGCTACAAACACCTTTATATGAAGAATTCTACAATAAAGTGAATGCCGGGAGCTCTCATGGAGTTGATCAAACTTCCAATGGTAAATTCATAAATAGTCTGAAACTACCCCCTCGTGGAAAGTCGCCTCCAGGTAAGATGAGGGGAGGTCCAGCGGTGGCAACGCCTTGTGATACCATTTTGAATAGCAGTACGATGGCTGAAAGCTGCAGCAGGCAATTCTCAAGAGACGGCGGTGTAGATAGCAGCCGGATTTTGAGAGAAATAGCTTCCCCTCAGCTCAATGAGCTTGGGGATAAAGTTCATATTGATGTCCAAGACAGCCCAAGGTTTTCTTACATACCTAACCTTGCTTCGATGACTGAAATTATGTGCAAAAACCTTAGGTGCATTGCATCTCTGCTAGCACTGGTACATGATCTAATAGGGGACCTATTTCTGTTAACAGCATCAGCTTTGCTGAGAGGCAACGAAAATGGAAAGAGGAGTTGGACCAGGAGCTTGAGAGGGAAAGAGGTAAGTGTAGCTTCTGTAACCTACTCCTAAGTAAGTCTGACTCATGAAATAGTTTATTGAATGTTGATTTCATTTCACCAACAGTGATGAGGTTAGCTGGCTGTGGCAAGACACCGTCTCCAAGTAGACGGCCCAGCATCGGGAAGCGAGAGCGCCATCAATAGACAGCAACACTCGTTCCACAGCGACCGAAGATAGCTATACAGTGCTAGTGACTGGCGGCAACAGCAGTACAGTCTGCGAGGCTTGATTGTTCGCCACACAGTGCATATCCAGATGGCTGCCCAAATCAGCCTGGTGCAAGTAGATCTTCCAACTTCAAAGAGGACCGGGGTAGGGGGCAGCCTTCTGGACTCATGGCCATGACCATAGTGGCGACGCTACCCAAAGAACGGCGTACTAACCTGGGAGAACGGTGTGCTGACAGTTTCCTGCCAAGGGTTGTGACATTTTTCATTCTTTGCGGTGCTATGCGTGCTCTGTTTCAGTCGCATGGCTTATATTTGAGGCCTATATATTGAAAACAAAGTTTGTTGTATAGATTTTGGGTTGGCGAGCAACATGGGGCATGGGGCTTGGTTTTGTATGGAGCTTGTTTATGAAAAGCGTGTAATAAGCCAAGTAATGCAGATTATGGAATATTTCGTTTGTTGATTGTTAATTTCGTTGAAGTTGTTACACTGTGCAGCTGTAATACTGCAAACATGCCACTATGTATGGTCTTGATAATTTGATTCTCTCTCTCACTCAAAGTATAAATTATAAAATGATACGAGGATATGATTGGCTTCTTTCTCACTCGAGCTGAACAAAGCAACATCAGGGCCTGCATATGCTCCTACACAACATTGCTGAAGAAACGTTTAATCTGCTAAAAAAAATGGAAATTGGGGAAGTTGTTCTTCGTTGCGTTCATCGGGTAGGCAGGATCACAGGAAAGAGGACAATGAGAAAGCAAAGAAGGAGGGCGACAGTTTCAATACAAAAGTCCTGTTTAGGCGAGGGAGTACGCAAAAATGGGTTAACGACTTGAGATCCTCCAAGTCCCTTTCTTTTTTCTGACAGAGGGGTCATCCAAGTCCTTGTACAAGAGAGGTGCTTATATTCATGTGAGCATTTACAAGAGGTGACATAAAGAACTTAAACTATTATACAATGTTGACGTATAAATGTATTGCTTAGTCTCTTCTATCAGACCGGTCTTTTGGTTGCATTGGCTAGAGCATGCACTTCTACATATAACACATACTTTTACTGTACTGTCTAGATCTTGCCCTGCTTGTTTCGGCTTTAGGCTGGCAAGTCTTTTGCCCGGTTTAAAAAAAAAACAGATTCTTGCAGGAAAAACTAGAAGCTGAAACAAAACAACTATTTGGAATTAGCTTTGCCAAAGAAGGTGAATCTGAATTCAGACCATTTTTAGTGCAATTACCCAAAGTACGATCCCACTATGCGTTAGCACCCCCCTCTAATCCCCACACTAAACAAAAACACAAAACCACCGTATGTTAGCCCCCTCCCCCCAGCCCACCTCGAATCCCACACTAAACCAAAACACAAATTATGCATGCCCTTAGCGATTCTTCACATATTTTTTGGGTGCAAAGTTGTTGTGGGAAATTGGGATTGAGGAAAATCTCTTTCCCCGGTCAGCTTTACAAATTTGTTCGTTCATATCTAAAATTGTTCACGGTTGTGATAATTTTTTCATTGGGTGCAAAACATATTGTATCGTCTCAGACTCTCGGTTGGTTGAAAAATAGAATTTCTCAGGTGAACTTGTTTTTTCTTATTAGAAAATATGGTATCTTTGACAGTTCTCAACATCGACTGAGAATTAGCATATGTCTTTTTGCAGGAATTCAAAAAAAAAAAGGATGTGGCAAAGACACAAGATAAATCTTCGTGAATCTTGTCGAGGTCATCGCCGCCATCCTCTACTTCACAAGTTGCAATTACATCTATGGTGAAATCAAGCTCACGTCGAGCCGGCGGTGATGAAACTCTTCTCATAAGAACGTCGCTAATCCAACACCAGTGTCGAAGTTTTCCTAGTGAGATACCTATCGCCACAACACCATTTAGGGAAAAGAGAAAATAGAGGTGACCCGGCAACCAACATCACCGGGGTTTCCTCAGCCCCGTCGACTGCTCTATCGGTAGCAAGAGGGAGGGGAACCTAAAAATGCATCTAATTTCCTTGATGGATTTTTGGTAATTAATGTCAACATATCTCAAGAAACTAATGATTTATCTAGCTTATCTCAGGAAAGTTCCTTCTAGTTGCAACGAAGGAAATGAAAGGCGGCCCCCACAAATTATCATGAAGAAAAGTGTTGGCAAAGCTAAGGATTCTCCATTTTTATTTTAGTGGTCCAAAATCGCACTGAGTCCATAGACATTGCTGATACTATTTAAAAGGGACGAGGATGTTATGATGAGTTTCTTTCCCCGTGTGCTTAAAACTCAAACCAAATGCCCTCAAAAGCCTTCGAACTTCCTCCACTATATGTAGCTAACTTTCCTACCTTTTCGGAGCTGCCAAGCTCTTCCAGTGGAACCGCCGAGTAGTTCGTCTAGATATAGCCGTTGCAAACTCTAGCATGTCGAAGTTGCCAACCATTCCGTTCGAAACCACCGACATAGTTGGCAAACCTTCGGCTGCCCTCTCGAAATTTCCAAACACCGCTCGCTCAGAATTTCTAAAGTGGTTACAAAGAATGTGCCACTTCCAAGGTAGTTGCCTTGGAGACTGAATGCTATCTGATGAAACACAAACTAGCGAGACGCTAATTCATGTGTGTAGATGGCCCGATCTTTCACAACGACCCTTGATCAACTGTTCGTCGTCCACCTTGTTCCTCCTCACAACCTCCAATAATAATTTTCACCCGCGTACAAAATACACAAATAAAAATAATGATCCCCTTGGATCAGTATGTAGGCATCGATATGATGATCAACCCTCCGTCGCTCGTAAATTTTCACGATGGAAAAATCATAGATAATACACAAGATATGGCCGCCCATAACTCGGACGTTTTTCTATATATCTCGTAACTCACGAATAAACAAAAGCTATCTAACTCCTCGGTACACTCGCTGTAGCCTGCCTATTATATGGACAATGCATGTCAACCAAGTCGTGGATGGCTAGGACTAGGAAAGTAAATAGGATCCTAAGAGCATCTCTAGTAGATCCCTTAAAAGTTGACCCATAAAAACGAGTATAAGAGCATCTCCAGTCGTTCAGCCCCAGGGAGTCGAAATATTGCCACTTGGGGGCCAACCGGCAGTAGTTTCGGCGTGCGAGGGGGGGGGGGCTCGGGTTCCCAGCCGACCCCCCAAAGTTCGCCCCCCAGCCAGCGATATCGGCCCAAATTTGGCGCAAATTGGCCCAAATTCATCATTCTTCGGCACAAAATTCATCATAAACTAATTTTTATCACATAGTTCGTCACATAAATTAATACAAATCAAGTAGTTCAACGAAGCAAACTCATAATTCAAACACAAATTAAAACTCATAGTTCATCAGGCATCGAACTAGGCGTTGCCCTTGAGCCTCCATAGGTGCTCCACCAGATCGTGTTGCAGTTCTTGATGCACCTGTGGGTCTCTGATCTCCTGACGCATATTGAGGAAGGCAACCCATGATGCCGGTAACTGGTGATCAATTTAGACAAGAGGACCCTGCCTATAATATGGTTCAGTGTCGAACACTAGCTCTTCCTGCTCGCTCTCAATGATCATGTTGTGCAAGATGACACAACAAGTCATGACTTTCCACATTTGATCTTTCGACCAGGTCAGAGCGGGGTACCGGACAACAGCAAATCGAGATTGGAGCACACCAAATGCCCGCTCGACATCCTTCCTGCAAGCCTCGTGACACTTGGCAAAGTAGGAGTTTTTGCCTCCTGGCACAGGGGTTAGTCTTCACAAATGTGGACCATCTCGGATAGATGCCATCTGCTAGGTAGTATCCGTTGTTTTAGTGGCGCCCATTGACCTCGAAGTTCACCGGAGGAGCATGACCTTCAACAAGCTTGGCAAAGACATTCGAGCACTGCCAGTACGTTGATGTCATTGTGATTTCCTGGCATACCAAAGAAGGAGTGCCAAATCCAGAGGTCCTATGTGGCCACCACCTCAAGTACCACACTGCAAGCTCCTTTGGCGCCTTTGTACATCCCATGCCAAGCAAATGGACAGTTTTTTCATGCCCAATGCATGCAGTCGATGCTTCCGAGCATCCCAGGGAATCCTCTTGCTGCATTATGTGCTAGAATCCGAGCAGTGTCTTCAGCATTGGGTAATCGCAAGTATTGTGGTCCAAACACTGCCACCACTGCCCTGCAGTACTTGTACAAACACTCAATGGTGGTGGACTCGACCATGCGTCCATAGTCTTCCAGTGTATCATCAGGAGCTATGTAAGCAAGCATCCTCATAGCTGTCATGCACTTCTGAGTGAGGTGAATCCAAGTGTGCCGGTGCAATCCTTCTTGCAGATTAAGTAGTTGTCGAACTCCCGGATGGAATTCGCAATCTTGAGGAAGAGCTTTCGGCTCATCCGATAACGGCACTGAAATACTTTCTTGTCGTGTAGTGGAGCGTCGGCGAAGCAGTCGGTTTAGAGCAAGCAGTAGCCCTCCAGCCGATGCCTCTACTTGCTCTTACGGCGGCCCGGCGCCGAGCCACCTTGCCGCGGCTTTCCATTGCTCGCGAACAGGCCGGCCAGAGCGGCGAGGACCATGAGGTGCTCTTCGTCCTGGGTGTCGGCCTCGGCTTCCTCCTCCAACAGCGCCGTGACCGCCTCCTCCTCGTCGGAGTCCATCGCCGAACAGGCAAATCGTCGAACACCTGGCGGGCGTGGGAGGTGCGCAGCCGCCGGTATCCCCTGCCTGTGTGGTCGTAGCGCTGGAAAGCTCGCCTAGGAACGGGATGGAGGCAGTGGCGGAGAAACCCTCTCTTTTCGGCGGGGAAATGGCCTTTCTTGCGGCGGACCAGCGGCCGTGGCAGGTGGGCGGCGTCAGGGTCGGCACGGCAGCGAAAAGGCAGGTGCCGTCCTATACCGCAACGGGGCGAATCTGGGCGGACAAAAGTCTTTTTTCACCTGACAGTGGTGGCCCATGCGGCGCTTTTCCTTCCGTCGGAGCCCCCAAGCGCCCCCCAGTGCGCTAGGTTCGGCCTAAGATCGCCGGGCCAAAAAATGGGCCGAATCGTCGCAATTCGGCGTCCTGGGGGCGCGACTGGGGTTTTTTTCGGCGCCGGCGAAAAAATCGCGTCCTGGGGGGGCCTGTTGGGGGCGCGAGTGGAGATGCTCTAAGGGGCACTGCAAATTGTTTTTACGGTGCAAAATTGACCCGGGCAGAGCAGGCCCCGTAAATGAAACTATATCCCACTATAGCCCATTATTTTCTTTTTTTCTTTTTCCTCCCGTCCCGGCAGAGCCCGTCTCGGACCACGACGTGCCTCGCCCTGGCGCCGCCCGCCTCGCCCCCGCCCGCCCCGACTGCGTGCTCCCTGGCATGCCTGCCCGTCCCAGATTGAGTCGGTACCGCCCGCCGCCGCGCACGAGCTCCATGGCTTGGCCGCGCGAGCTCCCCGGCGTCCCTCCCCCGGCATGGCCGTATGAGCTCCCCGACACCCCCTGCCCTTCTTTGGCATTGCCTCGCCCTGATTCGGGCCGCCGGTGGCATGCTCCGCCCTACCCATGGACGGCCTCGCCTCAGCAGTGGAGGTCGAGCCAGCCGCAATTCGGATCTGCGGCAGCAAATTCCGGCATGCGACGGCTTCTTTCGACATGTAGCGACGGATTCCGATGAGATCCGGGTAGATTCCGGCCAGTTCCACGACGACGCGTCTGCTCTAACGAGGTTTGAACGGTTTGCAGGTTGAACTGCGTACTGCCTTCAAAACTGTATATATAAGGTTCTCGCGGATAGATTTCCACTGCCCTTTAAAAGGTTTAAGGGCCGAACAAGTTTTACCGGATCTGCTAGACGCTGTTTTTTTGACCGAAACTGTAAACACCTTTTTTTAACGGATTTGACCACTTTAAGGGGTCCGCTAGAGATGCTCTAACTACCCAAAGGAACGTAACTACACTAGGAAACTTCCTAACAGAATATCCTTATTAATTACACTAGGACAATGCCCGTGTGCTGCAACGGGATATAAATATTTTAGTTCGTTATCTCGTGATAAATGTTTACCAAATCCTGCCCATATTAACATGTTGCAGTTTAGTAAGTAAATTAATGTGATTGAGCTATATACTGTGAAGGTGCGGCTGCCGTGTAAAAAATGGTTGGATGAAAAAAATCAGTGGACAGATGCGGTGGGGCGGGGGAACCGGTTGATGAAGAGTTCTACCTGGCAGGAAATTGAATGCTACTTATTTTTTAAGTAGTAGGGATTGATGTGATCCATCTGGAAGGTCTCGTTGTACTAGTGAGTAAATAGACAGTTTTTCGACTAAATTAATCCATGATAAATTACTAGCATGGCATTGACAGAAATAAACACATGTTGATATTCGATCATGCAAGTACATACTACGCTAATAGCAAATTCATCTACGTATAACGCTAGCATGGTTAAAACAGAAATCAATAGGAGCGGGATAAACAAGTTATACCCACCAATCGGCCAGGCAGAGGCCGCGGTGGTGACAACAGCGGCATCCTCGGCGACCTTCTTCTCGGTTTCGAGCTTCTCGGCAGTGGCACGTTTGGTGTCGGTGGACATGGTGATGACGAAGGCGACGTGGACGTAGAGGAAGTACTCAATTGGAGGCGAGCAGTCACGTAGTCGCTCCCCAAAAGCCTAATCGCCCCTCTCCCGTATAGGATCCAGAGAGGCGGGGTTTTGGAGGCCTGCTCTCCCGTCAACCGTGTACACGGTGAACGGGATGGAGTCACCACCAGAAGCAGCAGCAATGGAACAACAGTGGGCGTGGAGGCAGATGCGATCTGTTTCGTGTGTCGGCCAGGGCTGGCAGACGCCTCACATATGTAGGCACGACCGCGTGGAGAGACGTGGGCTGGACCCACGTCCGAGTCGGTGATAGCCCACGATTCGATGTCTCAGATCATAGCCCAGTTGTCAAAAACTCTCTGTTCTTGACCGGTAAAAATAACCACATAGGTGTGAGCTTGGCTCATTTCCACAAGACGCGGCGTGTCGTGATGAGGCGTGGCAAGGCGGAGGGCGAAGGAGGAGCACACGAGAACCACTTCTCTTCTCAAGCTCCAATAGCATGTGGAAGAGAATCCCTTATAAGGAGGTCCAACTCCTTCTCCACTAGTGAGGTGGGACTAAACTTCCCACTACACCTAGTGCCATATAACCCACATGGACCCTGTCGGTGTTCTGGGATCGGGGGTACCCAGACTAGCATGCCTGCGGCCCATCGCATGGCCCCCTCAATGGCTTTGTATGGCCCAACTGCAAGACCTCCAGGACAAGACACTCGCGAGGGCCCCCGGCCTCGCGAGGCGGACAACGCCAAGACCTGCCGAGGAGCAGTGCCCCGAGCCTGCCTCCTGTCGGGGGGATGAACCCCAGGCAGGCAACGGAACCCGGATCCTTTTCGAAAACAACGGGGCCAGCAACGCCCCTCAAGCCGGCTCATGCTTGGCCGGGTCGCTCGACCCGGCCAAAGCCCCTCGACCCAGCCCCAACGGCCGGCGCAAGGCAGCCGAACCCGGCGCACCAAGACTTCTCCAACAAGCTAGCTCCCCCTTGGCGTGTTCCCCAACCCGGCCGCGGGTCAGCTGAAGGAAATATGCCCTAGAGGCAATAATAAAGTTATTATTTATTTCCTTATTTCATGATAAATGTTCATTGTTCATGCTAAAATTGTATTAACCGGAAACTTAGTACACGTGTGAATACATAGACAAAACATAAGTGTCCCTAGTATGCCTCTACTTGACTAGCTCGTTTACCAAAGATGGTTATGTTTCCTAACCATAGACATGTGTTGTCATTTGATGAACGGGATCACATCTTTAGGAGAATGATGTAATGGACAAGACCCATTCGTTAGCTTAGCATTACGATCGTTACAGTTTGATTGCTACTGCTTTCTTCATGACTTATACATGTTCCTCTGACCATGAGATTATGCAACTCCCGAATACCGGAGGAACACTTTGTGTGCTATAAAACGTCACAACGTAAATGGGTGATTATAAAGATGCTCTACAGGTGTCTCCGAAGGTATTTGTTGGGTTGGCATAGATCGAGATTAGGATTTGTCACTCCGTGTTTCGAAGAGGTATCTCTGGGCCCTCTCGGTAATGCTCATCACTATAAGCTTTGCAAGCAATGTGAATAATGAGTTAGTTGCGGGATGAAGTATTACGGAACGAGTAAAGAGACTTGCCGGTAACGAGATTTAAATAGGTATGATGATACCTATTATCGAATCTCGGGCAAGTAACATACCGATGACAAAGGGAACAACGTATGTTGTTATGCGGTTTGACCGATAAAGATCTTCGTAGAATATGTAGGAGCCAATATGAGCATCCAGGTTCCGCTATTGGTTATTGAACGAAGATGTGTCTCGGTCATGTCTACATAGTTCTCGAACCCGTAGGGTCCGCACGCTTAACGTTCGATGACGATTTGTATTATGAGTTATGTGATTTGATGAACTGAAGTTTGTTCGGAGTCCCGGATGAGATCACGGAGATGACGAGGAGTCTCGAAATGGTTGAGAGGTAAATATTCATATATTGGAATGTTGCATTTGGACATCGGAATGGTTCTGAGTGTTTCAGGCATTTTTCGGAGTACCGGGAGGTTACCGGAACCCCCCGGGAGAAGTTATGGGCCTTATGGGCCATAAGAGGGAAGCGCACCAGCCCACAAGAGGCTGGTGCACCCCCCTTGGTAAGGAGGCCGATTAGGACTAGGAGAAGGGGGCAGGCCCCCCTTTTCCTTCTCCTTCTCCCTTCCCCCTTTCCTACTACGTGTGGGAGGTGGAATCCTACTAGGACTAGGGAGTCCTAGTAGGACTCCACACCTTGGTGCCCCCCCTAGGGCCGGCTGCCTCTCCCTCTCCCTCCTTTATATACGGGGCAAGGGGGCACCCTAGAACATGCAAGTTGATCTTTTAGCCATGTGCGGTGCCCCCCTCCACAGTTACACACCTCAGTCATATCATCGTAGTGCTTAGGCGAAGCCCTGCGCCGGTAAACTTCATCATCACCGTCACCACGCCGTCGTGCTGACGGAACTCTCCCTCGGCCTCAACTGGATCAACAGTTCGAGGGACGTCACCAAACTGAACGTGTGCAGATCGTGGAGGTGCCGTGCATTCAGTACTTGGATCGGTTGGATCGCGAAGACGTTCAACTACATCAACCGCATTACTAAACGCTTCCGCTTTCGGTCTACGAGGGTACGTGGACACACTCTCCCCGCTCGTTGCTATGCTTCTCCTAGATAGATCTTGCGTGATCGTAGGCAATTTTTTTGAAATACTATGTTCCCCAACAGTGGCATCCGAGCCAGGTGTATGCGTAGATGTTATATGCACGAGTAGAACACAATGAGTTGTGGGCGATAATAGTCATACTGCTTACCAGCAACGTCTTACTTTGATTCGGCGGCATTGTTGGATGAAGCGGCCCAGACCGACATTACATGACCGCGTTCATGAGACTGGTTCTACCGAGGTGCTTCGCACACAAGTGGCTAGTGGGTGTCTATTTCTCCAACTTTAGTTGAATCGAGTTTCACTACGCCCGGTCCTTGTTGAAGGTTAAAACAACACACTTGACGAAATATCGTTGTGGTTTTGATGCGTAGGTAAGAACGGTTCTTGCTAGAAGCCCGTAGCAGCCACGTAAAACTTGCAACAACAAAGTAGAGGACGTCTAACTTGTTTTTGCAGGGCTTGCTGTGATGTGATATGGTCAAGACGTGATGATATATAAATTGTTGTATGAGATGATCATGTTTTGTTAAAGTTATCGGCAACTGGCAGGAGCCTTATGGTTGTCTCTTTATTGCATAAGATGCAAGCGCCATATAATTTCTTTACTTTATCGCTATGCGATAGCAATAGTTGCAAAAGCAATAGTTGGCGAGACGACCATGTGACGACACGTTGATAAAGATCAAGATGATGGAGATCATGGTGTCATGCCGGTGACGATGGAGATCAAAGGCACAAGATGATGATGACCATATCATGTCACATATTTTGATTGCATGTGATGCTTATCTTTTATGCATCTTATTTTGCTTAGTACGACGGTAGCACTATGAGATGATCCCTTACTAAAATTTCAAGGTATAAGTGTTCTCCCTAAGTATGCACCATTGTGACAGTTCTTCGTGCTGAGACACCATGTGATGATCGGGTGTGATATGCTCTACGTACACATACAACGGGTGCAAGCCAGTTTTGCACATGCAGTATACTCGGGTTAAACTTGACGAGCCTAGCATATGCAGATATGGCCTCGGAACACCGAGACCGAAAGGTCGAACGTGAATCGTATAGTAGATATGATCAACATAGTGATGTTCACCATTGAAAGCTACTCCATCTCACGTGATGATCGGACATGGTTTAGTTGATATGGATCACGTGATCATTTAGATGACTAGAGGGATGTCTATCTAAGTGGGAGTTCTTAAATAATATGATTAATTGAACTTAAATTTATCATGAACTTAGTCCTGATAGTATTTGCATATCTATGTTGTAGATCAATTGCTCGCGTATAGCTTCCCCGTTTTATTTATGATATGTTCCTAGAGAAAACTAAGTTGAAAGTTGATAGTAGCAATGATGTGGACTAGGTCCGTGATCTGAGGATTATCCTCATTGCTACACAGAAGAATTATGTCCTTGATGCACCGCTAGGTGACAGAACTATTGCAGGAGCAGATGCAGACGTTATGAATGTTTGACAAGCTCGGTATGATGACTACTTGATAGTTTCGTGCACCATGCTTTACGGCTTAGAAACGGGACTTCAATTTTTTTTTGAAATGTCACGGAGCATATGAGATGGTCCAAGAGCTGAAATTGGTATTTCAGACTCATGCCCGAGTCAAGAGGTATGAGACCTCTGACAAGTACTTTGCCTACAAGATGGAGGAGAATAGCTCAACCAGTGAGCATGTGCTCAGAATGTCTGAGTACTACAATCACTTGAATCAAGTGGGAGTTAATCTTCCAGATAAGATAGTGATTGACAGAGTTCTCTAGTCACTATCACCAAGTTATAGGAACTTCGTGATGAACTATAATATGCAAGGGATGACGAAAATGATTCTCCGAGCTCTTTGCGATGCTGAAATCGGCGAAGGTAGAAATCAAGAAAAGCATCAAGTGTTGATGGTTGACAAGACCACTAGTTTCAAGTAAAAGGGCAAGGGAAAGAAAGGGAACTTCAAGAAGAATGGCAAGAAAATTGCCACTCACATGAAGAAGCCCAAAGCTAGACCCAAGCCTGAAACTGAGTGCTTCTACTGCAAAGGAAATGGTCACTGGAAGTGGAACTGCCCTAGATACTTGGCGGATAAGAAGGATGGCAAAGTGAACAAAGGTATATTTGATATACATGTTATTGATGTGTACTTTACTAGTGTTTATAGCAACCCCTCAGTATTTGATACTGGTTCAGTTGCTAAGAGTAGTAACTCGAAATGGGAGTTGCAAAATAAACAGAGACTAGTTAAGGGCGAGGTGATGATGTGAGTTGGAAATGATTCCAAGGTTGATAACATCACCATCGCACACTCCCTTTACCTTTGGGATTAGTGTTGAACCTAAAATAAATGTTATTTGGTGTTTGCGTTGAGCATTAATATGATTAGATCATGTTTATTGCAATACGGTTATTCATTTAAGTCAGAGAATAATTGTTGTCCTGTTTATATGAATAAAACCTTCTATGGTCATACACCCAATGTAAATGGTTTATTGAATCTTGATCGTAGTGATACACATATTCATAATATTGATGCCAAAAGATGCAAAGTTGATAATGATAGTGCAACTTGTTTGTGGCACTGCCGTTTAGGTCATATTGGTGTAAAGCGCATGAAGAAACTCCATGCTGATGGGCTTTTGGAATCACTTGATTATGAATCACTTGATGCTTACGAACCATGCCTCTTGGGCAAGATGACTAAGACTCCGTTCTCCGGAACAATGGAATGAGCCACTGACTTATTAGAAATAATACATACTGATGTATGCGGTCTGATGAGTGTTGAGGCTCGCGGCAGGTATCGTTATTTTCTGACCTTCATAGATGATTTGAGCAGATATGGGTATATCTACTTGATGAAAGACAAGTCTGAAACATTTGAAAAGTTCAAAGAATTTCAGAATGAAGTGGAGAATCATCATAACAAGAAAATAAAGTTTCTACGATCTGATCACAGAAGCGAATATTTGAGTTATGAGTTTGGCCTTCAATTATAACAATGTGGAATAGTTTCACAAACTCATGCCACCTGGAACACCATAGCATAATGGTGTGTCCGAACGTCGTAACCGTACTTTATTAGATATGGTGCGATCTATGATGTCTCTTACCGATTTACCACTATCGTTTTGGGGGTATGCATTAGAGACAGCTGCATTCACGTTAAATAGGGCACCGTCTAAAAATCCGTTGAGACGACACCGTATGAACTGTGGTTTAGCAAGAAACCTAAGCTGTCGTTTCTTAAAGTTTGGGGTTGCGATGCTTATGTGAAAAAGTTGAAGGAAATATGCCCTAGAAGCAATAATAAAGTTTTTATTTATATTTCCTTATATCATGATAAATGTTTATTATTCATGCAAGAATTGTATTAACCGGAAACTTAGTACATGTGTGAATACATAGACAAAATAGAGTGTCACTAGTATGCCTCTACTTGACTAGCTCGTTAATCAAAGATGGTTAAGTTTCCTAACCATAGACATGAGTTGTCATTTGATGAACATGATCACATCATTAGAGAATGATATGATTGACTTGACCCATCCGTTAGCTTAGCACTATGATCGTTTAGTTTATTGCTATTGCTTTCTTCGTAACTTATACATGTTCCTATGACGATGAGATTATGCAACTCCCGAATATCGGAGGAACACTTAGTGTGCTATCAAACGTCACAACATAACTGGGTGATTATAAAGATGCTCTACAGGTGTCTCCGATGGTGTTTGTTGAGTTGGCATGGATCGAGATTAGGATTTGTCACTCCGATTGTCGGAGAGGTATCTCTGGGCCCTCTCGGTAATGCACATCACTATAAGCCTTGCAAGCAATGTGACTAATGAGTTAGTTACGGGATGATGCATTACGGAATGAGTAAAGAGACTTGCCGGTAACAAGATTGAACTAGGTATTGAGATACCGAAGATCGAATCTCGGGCAAGTAACATACCAATGACAAAGGGAACAACATATGTTGTTATGCGGTTTGACCGATAAAGATCTTCGTAGAATATGTAGGAACCAATATGAGCATCCAGGTTCCGCTATTTGTCATTGACCAGAGATGAGTCTCGGTCATGTCTACATAGTTCTCGAACCCGTAGGGTCCGCACGCTTAACGTTGGATGACGATAGGTATTATGAGTTTATGTGTTTTGATGTACTGAAGATTGTTCGGAGTCCCGGATGTGATCACGGACATGACGAGGACTCTCGAAATGGTCGATACATAAAGATTGATATATTGGAAGGTTATGTTTGGACACCGGAAAGGTTTCAGATGAGTTCTGGCATATACTAGAGTACCGGGGGGTTTCCGGAACCCCCAGGGGGCTATATGAGCCCACATGGGCTTTAGTGGGAGAGAGAGGAGGCGACCAAGAGGTGGGGGCGCCCCCCAAGCCCAATCCGAATTGGGAGGGGGGCCGGCCCCCTTTCCTTCCTCTCCTCTTCCCCTTCCTTGCCCCTCCTATTAGGACTAGGAAAGGGGGGAAACCTACTCCTAGTAGGAGTAGGAATCCCCCCTTGGGGCGCACCATGAGGTCCGGTCGGCCCCTCCTCCCCTCCTTTATATACGGGGGAGGGGGGCACCCCATAGACACACAAGTTGATTATTTAGCCGTGTGCGGTGCCCGCTCCACAGATTTCCACCTCGGTCATATCGTGGTAGTGCTTAGGCGAAGCCCTGCGTCAGTATCTTCATCATCATCGTCATCACGCCGTCGTGCTGACGAAACTCTCCCTCGACCTCAGCTGGATCTAGAGTTCATGGGACGTCACTGACGGTGTCCTAGACTAGGGGGTACTCACCACATCGTCTCCCGACCAGGTGGATCGGGCCGAGGACCCCCATAGCGGTTCACTCATGGGCCACTTCGGGCAGCCCATGCCGCATACAAGGAGTATTCCACAAGACTTGGTGATCAAGACAAGGACTCCTCTCCACCAACGTATTCGGCTAGGACTCTTGTTATCCTAGGCCTCTGGTGCATTATATAAGCCAAGGCCAGGCTAGTCGATATATCATTATGACATTAATCATCATACCCCTAGGGTTTAGACCACAACATATGATCTCAGGGTAGATCAACTCTTGTAATCTCTATATTCATCAAGATCAATCAAGCAGGAAGTAGGGTATTACCTCCATTAAGAGGGCCCGAACCTGGGTAAACATCATGCCACCTGTCTCCTGTTACTCATCGATCCATGACACACAGCTCAGGACCCCCTACCCGAGATCTGCCGGTTTTGACACCGACAATGGTGCTTTTATTGAGAGTTCCGCTGTGTGATCGGCAAAAGATCAATGGCTCACCTACAGATCAACTGCGACGTCAGCGTCTTCATCGCCGGCTCGACTAGTCACCGTGGCTTGACCGAGGACTGTGCCCTACCTCTAATCGTCATGTTCGGACGAGGGCCTTCGTCAACATAAACTCCGATCTCTATCATGGTCATGGAGGAATCATCCATGGAGCTCGGGGGCTCAACGTCAACATTGCCCTCGGGCGACCGTGTTGTTTTTTCAAACAGCGAAGTTGTATCCGCTAACACCACCTCCTCGAGCATTGCTTTGATGATTCTTTCAGTGGAATTGTGCGGAATTGAGTCTACAACAACACTGTAAAATTTTGCCGCGTTCCGATGTAGCAATCTCCGCCGATCTCCGATATACCAGAGCCCTGTCGAATCTGGACAGGAATCTGGACGAGTTTGGAGCGTGGTGTCTAGCGTTTAGCTTGGACGTCCTTTGGAAGATCCAACTGTTGATCGGCTGCGGAATTCCTATATCTACCACCCCTCAAAATTTCACCTCGATCCGACCGTCCAAACTCCGGGAACATTCCGATTAGTGCATCACTTTTCGGATCTGGTTTCTGCGCGAATACGAATCCGACCCGAGTTCGTCTTTCTTCATGAACGGGATATTGGACAACCTTTTTGGAAGAATCCCTTCGTAGGGTATTGTGTTTTGTTTCCGAACACACGCTCACAAATTTTGCTCCTTTTCGGAGATACTCTTCACCGTCACGCTGGTGTCAAACCAGTCCGGTAACATTGCTCCACATCAGCCGACCTGCGCTAAACAGATCGTCGCTTCATCGAGCCGAGCCTAACCTTATCGGATCATCAGCTCAGCAAGACGAACAAGAGTTCGGCATCGCGAAGGCTAAATTATCACCAACACCATCGCCCCACGGATTGCACGGGTCAGGCGCGCCGACATCGCCGCTCGGTCACTTCATCAATCCGGCATTGACCGCATCACAAGTTATGACCAGCGTCGGCATGGCCGCACTGTTGCTTCTTCAAGCCGATGTCCATCACGCCGAACTACTTCAACATCTCGGCTGACATGGCAGCTGCAACATCTCCTTACCGACCCGCTCCGTCATCCCGGCTAGACCGGGGGCTTCGCCATCTCTTCATCAACCTACTCGGGAGACTTCGGCGTCACCAGCCGACCAGCTTCATCACGTTAGCTGGACCGGCGGCTTTGCCTCGGCGAGCCAACCTTTGTCAGCATCGCCATGCCGTCGCTTCACCGCCCATCATGCAATGGGTGCGCGGATCAAGTCCCAATTTTGGGAGTAACCTTCCTTCATATTGCTACAACAGATAAACCAGGTGCTATTAATCCTAGTTTTTTTTGCTTAGGTTTATTTTTCCTGAGGAATTATTACTCTGGTTTGTTCCATCATCTATACACAGGTCTGTCAAAGGGTGGCCACATTAACAACGGTAGCTTGGTGCTTCGGTCAGTTTCCGTATACCGTTTGGCGAACACTGCATCCGGAACTCGGACCGGCTTGTGAATTCAGGCTTTGCCACGCCTTCACCGCGTCACGCTGACGCCCTGCATCGACATTGACTTCGGCGCTAGGCGACATCTCTTTAAATAAATTATTTTTGCGAAAAGCAATTATGCAAGGATTATATATATGTGTGTGTGTGTAGGTGATCGACTTCGACTGCATCACGCGGTCACTTCTGCAAGCCGACGTTGTCATCCCAATCGGCATAAATCGGCTCGCGTGATCACCTTGTTGGTCGAATTGCCATACCGACATGTTCGGTTGCCTCGGGGACTTCGGCATCGTTGAGAGAACTCTACCTCATCAAGTGTTCGGCACACGGGCCATATTTCTTTTATTACTCACTTTGCATAAATTATTAATTATGCAACAATTTTTTTAATTTATTATTATTCCTATTATCTCCGGCTTGCACTATTTTCTGTGCACAGGTAAATGATCCGGGTCGGGCAGCGCTGTCACCTCGGCGTACCGATGTACCACGTCATCTCGGCTGGACCGGGGCTTCGTCATCACTTCATTAACCCACGTCGGGGACTTCGGCGTCACACTGTCGGCCTGCATTGGCCGTGCTATGTCGCCACTTCGGAGTGCCGAGCTCTTCGCTCCACCACCTCGGGACCAGCTTGGGGGCTGGGACATTGTCCCGCCGCAAGCTCGGGCCACGCATCAACACCGAGCACATTAACCAGCTAAGTCGCTTTCATGCTGAAGAACTTTCAGTTTTAAATTTTGTTCGGTTCGACCAAGCATTATACTTTTTTGGCAAAAAGTTGTATGTGAAAAACTTCCTTGTCAAAACTTTGTTTGTGACAAACAAATTCAAATACCCCGTTTACTTGGGGGCTTCCTTTATGAAGCCTTTCCTCTTGCATACGATTATACTTGTGTGGCTTCGTTCCTTGTTCATGTATTACGCCACAATATGCACCATGTTGACTTAAGTGTTCCGCAAGCTGGGTTGCCTTGCTCCTGTGTTTACCCCTACGTTCCCGATTGTTCGGCTAGGGAGTAAAGGGAGCACCTCTGCGATTGTCATGATCGGGTCAACCGAGCTCGGACCTCAGACTGGGTGAAGCCGAAAGCTAGCGCTCTTATTGTTTTCAATCATGGTCGGCACACAACGGAACTCATGAGTACAAAAAATCTATTGCACAAGTCTCATAGTAACGATGAGCACCTACTTCCTGCTTGATTGATGTTGATGAATATGAGTATTACAAGAGTTGATCTACCACGAGATCGTAATGGCTAAAACCCTAGAAGTCTAGCCTGTATGATTATGATCGTGTCTATGGACTAAACCCTCCGGTTTATATAGACACCGGAGGGGACTAGGGTTGTACAAAGTCGGTTACAGAGAAAGGAATCTTCATATCTGGATGCCAAGCTTGCCTTCCACGCCAAGGAGAGTCCCATCTGGACACGGGTGAGAGTCTTGGGTCTTGTATCTTCACAGCCCATCAGTTCGGCCGATGTCCAACAGGCCGGACGGCCGAGGACCCCTTAGTCCAGGACTCCCTCAACCGCCAGGAGCTGGGCGTGGGCGGCCTCGACATGGTCGTGGGCGGCCTCCATCAGGGCTAAGGCCGCCGCTGTGGAACGGACAGCTGCTGTGCCGCTCTCGCTAGTTGCTATCCCCGAGGCAGATGTTGCTTCCACCACCTGAGAAGCAACAGCGGCCGTTTGGGCTGCCTTTGCCGCCCGGTCGCAAATTGCGGTTGCGCTCATGCACCTTGTTAGCACGCGCATGGCGGCTGCGGCCGCGCTCTCGCCGGAGTGGGCCAACGAAGTTGCCCTCACGACACGGGTCCACGTGCCCATCTTTCACCAACAACGATTGAACGGTGAAATGATATTTGGGGAGCGAGCTAGTGTGCTTGAGACGCCGGCTGTGGACTGTAGCCAACGCACCTTCTCGCGTAAGCCATAGGCGTACTATACACCGACGGTGCTCCAAGATATTTTGTACTACATCTCACACGGTTGATGATAATAAACTGTGTGCGATCTACTTGATTTTTCATCTTGATTTGAATTACATAATGGGGTCACAGCGGCAATGGACGGTGTTTGAATTGCTAGACCTTTTATCTGGAGTGAACATGCAACTATATGTGTGTCGTAAAAGAATTGGAATTATTCAGGGTTCGTCTGAACATTTTATACATTAAATTGGTTTTCTAGCCATTTCAGGTGAACAATTAAATTTGAACTACATGCACATGCTCCGGTGCATATAAATTGGTTGAAAAATCAAATCTGTGTCCTTGGGTGCATGCTTAGGTCCCATGCAAGAAACAGGAATGAATTTCAAACACCAGGGCACCGTTGATTGCCGGCAAAACATTGAGATGCCTGGTTTTTAGATTCTAGTAAATCCAAAACTCGTCTGAAATTCATGAAACTTGGCATGCTATCATGGAGCGGCATCAACATGTCCTGGTACAAATTTTGTCCCATTTGGGGCAGGTTTGGGTATATGCTTCTCACAAACCGGAGCTTCTCACAACAAGCATGATGGTTTTCGATAGGGAACGTCCCACCTTTGGGGACGAAACGATATCCATTTCCTCTTATTGCTTTCAATTTTTTTATCGTGTCAACATAGAACAAAAGGAGTGTTGTGTGATTTTTTGTGATTTTTCGGGGTTCATTTGGACATTTTTATGCATTAACTGAGTTTTCAATGCATTTTATGTGCATAATTAAAATTTGAACTACATGCACATGCTCCAGTGCATATAAATTGGTTGAAAAATCAAATATGTGTCCTTGGGTGCATGCTTAGGTCCCATGCAAGAAATGGGAATGGATTTCGAACACCGGGGCACCGTTGATTGCCGGCAAAACATTGAGATGCCTGGTTTTTAAATTCTAGTAAATCCAAAACTCGTCTGAAATTCATGAAACTTGGCATGCTATCATGGAGCGGCATCAACATGCCGTGGTACAAATTTTGTCCCATTTGGGGCAGGTTTGGGCATATGCTTCTCACAAACCGGAGCTTCTCACAATAAGCATGATGGTTTTTGGTAGGGAACATCCCACCTTTGTGGACGAAACGATATCCATTGCCTCTTATTGCTTTCAATTTTTTTTCTCGTGTCAACATAGAGCAACGGGAGTGTTGTATGATTTTTTGTGGTTCGTTTGGACATTTTTATGCAGTAACTGAGTTTCCAATGCATTTTATGTGCATAATTCAAATTTTAACTACATGCACATGCTGCAGTGCATATAAATTGGTTGAAAAATCAAATATGTGTCCTTGGGTGCATGCTTAGGTCCAATGCAAGTAATGGGAATGAATTTCAAACACTGGGGCACCGTTGATTGTCGACAAAACATTGAGATGCCTGGTTTTTAAATTCTAGTAAATCCAAAACTCGTCTGAAATTCATGAAACTTGGCATGCTATCATGGAGCGGCATCAACATGCCGTGGTACAAATTTTGTCCCATTTGGGGCAGGTTTGGGTATATGCTTCTCATAAACCGGAGCTTCTCACAATAAGCATGATAGTTTTCGGTAGGGAACGTCCCACCTTTGTGGACGAAACAATATCCATTGCCTCTTATTGCTTTCAATTTTTTTCCCGTGTCAACATAGAACAACAGGAGTGTTGTGTGAATTTTTGTGATTTTTCGGGGATCGTTTGGACATTTTTATGCATTAACTGAGTTTTCAATGCATTTATGTGCATAATTCAAATTTGAACTACATGCACATGCTCGAGTGCATATAAATTGGTTGAAAAATCAAATATGTGTCCTTGGGTGCATGCTTAGGTCCCATGCAAGAAATGGGAATGAATTTCAAACACCAGGGCACCGTTGATTGCCGGCAAAACATTGAGATGCCTGGTTTATAAATTCTAGTAAATCCAAAATTCTGTTAACCATTCACGTGATGCCACGTGTCTTGGTTTTAATGGCTATAGGAGGTGCCGTGCGGACAGCTGCTTGACCTTGACTGAACGGGAGGCGTGCGAGCGCCGTCCGGTGCGCAGGCTAACCGAGAGGCGTGCAAGCCGTCCTTGAGTGTGCAGGCTCACCGGGAAGCGTGCGAGCTGTACACTGCACAGGCGCACTGGGAAGCGAGCCCTTTGACTTCCATGGCCGCCCGCCTTGCTCGCATCCTCTCCATTAATGGCGCCCAAGCCGCAGTTTAATTCACTTTTTAAATATGAAACACTCATCGCAAACGTTTTAGTTAGAACACCCGTATGCAAACCGACAGTTTCCCCAGGAAGCCAAGCGAAAATGTGCCGAGCAGGATTTCTGCAGCTCTTGATCACAAACGTTTTAGATAGAACACTTGTATGCAAAGTGAGAGCAGCGCAAGATTTGTTTATCCCTTCAACGCAAATGGTTGTTTTGGATGACCCATGTGGAACCACATACAAACAATTTGGTAAGATTTGTCAATCCTTGTAACACTGCGATTTGTCAAAATATGAAGCTAAAAATCACTAGCAGTATTTAATTTTTGCAAATAAAATTCAGTAATTAAGCATAGATTTCATTCATAGATTAAGCAGTCGACAGTTGAACCGACCAAACTTTTCCCCAATTGTTGCCAACCACGTACTGAAATAGCTAGTTCAACTATATATACTAGCTAATTTTAAGTATGTTGTACAGTTCCACCACATCTATAGTTAGATGAACTGAACAAAATAGCCCCTAAATACTACTACTACTTCGGAGGGGCTTTGTACTACTTCCGGCTGCCTCTCCTCTGCCGAGCGCGCTCAGTAAGAGGCGGAGGAGGAGGAGCCTACCGACGAGCTGGGCAACCGAAATACGGTGCCTGCCGCTAATGCAGCTTTAGCGACGCTCGCCTCGAACACCATCTGCCACTCCAGACGAACCCTCTCGAAGCGGTGGTTCTCCTCGTAGATCTCCCGATTCCTCGCCTCTGAGGCGGCGTGTGCCGCTGCCACTGTGGCGGTAAGGCTCTTTGCGTGCTCGACGAGGCGCTCCTCCTCCTCCCGCAGGAACTCGGTGTAGCGCGCAAGGTCACTGTCGCACGTGCGGGCATCCACCTCCGCCTCCCGCCTTCGGGCGGCGGTGGCGGAGCAGGTGATGACCCCGGCGGTCAACGGTGGGCTGGCAGCCACGATGGCCGACGACGGGGTGGCGGCCACGACCACCACCTCCCGCCTTCGGGCCGCGGTGGCGGAGCGGGTGATGGCCACAGTGGCCGGCAGTGGGGTGGTGGCCACGACGGCCATCTCCCGCCTTTGGGCCGCGGCGGCGGAGCGGGCGATGGCCCTGGCTTTCGACGGTGGTGTGGCGGCAACGGCGACCGGCAACAGCTGCCGACGGGCACCGGTGGCGGAGCGTGTGGTGGGTGTACTGCGCACACCCAACAGGACGCCACGCGCACTACAGTACACCTGGGACTGCGCCGCCGCCGCGGTGTAGCCTCCCAGCCGGAGCTGTCCTCTGACGACGGCTGAGTGGCTGAGCGACGACGACGGACCGGTGCCATTGGCGAATGTGGGAGAAGCAGACGAGATAAGCTATAGGGATGGAGGGTAAAATGCGACTCAGGACTCGCCGGCCATGAGGGTTTTAATAGCAGGCTGGTAAGCATTGGGATTTTGGGGGATTTCACCGAGTCGGGCGGGAAGCTTGCGCGGGAACCTGCGAGGTTGTGTGGGAACGGTCTCACCGACGATTCATTGGCGCCACCGTTTGGCAAAAAGAACGCCCACGCGCGCTGCGCAAGCTTGCAATGTAAGCCGTCTGCGGCAGCGGGGTGACAAGACGTGCGAGAGGAGGACGAAAGCCCACGTACACATACGGTTAATAAAAAACGTTTGTGATTTAATTACCTACTATACCATCGTCCTGGTTTATAAGTATGATTTAACTAATAAAAGACGAATGCATGTCGCCAAAGATTATATAGTTGGATTTGTATTTGAACATAGTTTCCAATTATATAATTTTTAAAACGTGCATTAACATTTTGTTGGTTAAATTTGAGGGCAAAGTATGGCACGTAATATAAAGGAGACTATAGACTAGACGGAGGTGGTACCACACGGCCGCTCTCTACGCAGTTACGCAACTGTCGGCCGGCTTGTAGGCGACCATTTGCTGCGTGTTCAACTACTCTATGCGTGTGGTTGCTTGTGGTTCAGGCGGCCGCGGCGTGCTCTGCTCGTGTCCAGCCGTGCGCGCTCTGCTCTCGCGTCCCTCCGGGTGCTCTGCCCTCATCCCTCCATGCGTGCTGCCAATGTTTTGTGCCGGTGCACGATCACGCATGTTCGTGTGCAAGCGGTTGCGCCGGGCACGGCGCGACGATGCAATTACCCGCTGCAAAAACTGCCATGCGGACGCGCCGAGAATCCACGCCGCCCGGCCCCCTTTTATTCCTGCGGCCATTTACCTTCATCTCTCGTCTCACATGTCACAATAAGCACACCCACGAGGACACATACAGAGAGGACATCTAGTGGTTCCAATGGCGCTCCCCGTGGCTCCAATGGCGCTCCCAGCGGCCGACGACGACAACGGCGGGCAGTTCACCACGCATCACGTAGTGGACACCCACGTGAGGGGGAAGGCCCTCTCGGTGGTGTACATGAACGATCCGGTCTCGGTGGAGAGCTCCATCCAAACTATGGAGCAGTTCCTTGCCGAGGACAAGTACCGAGTGGTCGGCTTTGACCTCGAGTACACCATCGGTCGTGCCGGGCACAATCACAAGGTTGCCGTCGACCAGTTGTGCGTGCGACATGACGTCCTCATCTACCACTTCCACCTTGCCAAAAGGCCTTGTGAGCGTTTCTCCAGGTTTATCAAGAGCTCCGACTACAGTTTCGCTATGGTGGACACCACCAACGATCTAAAAGCGCTCAAGGTTTCGTACTTGAAATGCCCGAATCTTGTCAACATCCAGCACCACTACAAGGTCTGGGGCACCAACAAAAGCAAACTGAACTCCCTGGTTGACCTCGCCTCGGCCATCATCGGCCCCTACTACGCGAAGATGAAGCAAGAGAGCAATAAGGACAAGAACGCCTGTCACAGTGTGTGGCATAAGAGACTGGATGAACAACATGTCAAGTACGCGGCCATGGACGCGTACACAAGCTATGAGATGTACAGGCGGATCGTTGACATGAGGAACTGTCTTCTTCCTGACCCAGACGAGGGATTGAGCCACATAGCAGTGGCAGGAGCGTCACAAGAAGTAGATGACTAGACGATCATTTCTCCTACTTTAGAATGCATGCAATTGTTTATTGAGGTGTGTGCGAATGATCTGTATAGTCACTTATGTAATTCAATTTTTATTTCAGTTATATATATACATGTTATTCTACTTTAGACAGAGCAATTCACACGGCTTATTAGCAGCATTCATCTATGTTATTATTGGTCTTTGCACACATTTCAGATTACGGACCTGTTTACCGCGTATCTCACACATCTTGTTCAGTTGAACCGTTTCCATTGTGTTGCCTAATCACAGACAGTTCATCCCAGTGAACCGTATGCTGTATATCGCACACGCCTTCATCTGGCTGCCCATTTCTTTTGTGCCTCCTCATTACAAACAGTTCATTGAGCTGAACCATATGCCCTGCATCGCACACGCAACTAAATTCTGAGCCGTGTTTGATGCATCTGTCATCGCAAATGTTTTGCACCTTTTTGACGATTTTTTACACCACCGTTTGTGATTATGGCATCGCACATAGTTTCGTCGAAGGGTCTCTGATCGTAGTGTCGCGTTTGGACCATCCTGTAGTAGTGCTACTTGAAGAAACATAAGTCTGAAACATTTGAAAAGTTCAAAGAATTTCAGAGTGAAGTGGAAAATCATCATAACAAGAAAATAAAGTTTCTACGATCTGATCATGGAGGAGAATATTTGAGTTACGAGTTTGGTCTTCATTTGAAACAATGCGGAATAGTTTCGCAACTCACGCCACCCAGAACACCACAACGTAGTGGTGTGTCCGAACGTCGTAATCGTACTTTATTAGATATGGTGCGATCTATGATGTCTCTTACTGATTTACCGCTATCATTTTGGGGTTATGCTTTAGAGACGGCTGCATTCACGTTAAATAGGGCACCATCTAAATCCGTCGAGATGACACCTTATGAACTGTGGTTTGGCAAGAAACCCAAGTTGTCGTTTCTTAAATTTGGGGCTGCGATGCTTATGTGAAAAAGCTTCAACCTGATAAGCTCGAACCCAAATCGGAGAAATGTGTCTTCATAGGATACCAAAAGGAGACTATTGGGTACACCTTCTATCACAGATCCGAAGGCAAGATATTCATTGCTAAGAATGGATCCTTTCTAGAGAAGGAGTTTCTCTCGAAAGAAGTGAGTGAGAGGAAAGTAGAACTTGATGAGGTAATTGTACCTTCTCCCGAGTTGGAAAGTAGTACATCACAGAAGTCAGTTCCAGTGATTCCTACACCAACTAGTGAGGAAGCTAATGATGATGATCATGAAACTTCTGATCAAGTTACTACAGAACCTCGTAGGTCAACCAGAGTAAGATCTGCAGCAAAGTGGTACGGTAATCCTGTTCTGGAGGACATGTTACTTGACCATGACGAACTTACGAACTATGAGGAAGCGATGATGAGCCCAGATTCCATAAAATGGCTTGAGGACATGAAATCTGAGATGGGATCCATGCATGAGAACAATGTGTGGACTTTGGTTGGCTTGCCCGATGATCGGCAAGCCATAGAGAATAAATGGATCTTCAAGAATAAGACTGACGCTGACGGTAATGTTACTGTCTACAAAGCTCGACTTGTTGCGAAAGGTTTTCGACAAGTTCAAGGAGTTGACTATGATGCGACCTTCTCACCCGTAGCGATGCTTAAGTCCGTCTATCATGTTAGCAATTGCCGCATTTTATGATTATGAAATTTGGCAAATGGATGTCAAAATTGCATTCCTTAATGGATATATTAAAGAAGAGTTGTATATTATGCAACCAGAAGGTTTTGTCGATACAAAAGGTGCTAACAAAGTGTGTAAGCTCCAGCGATCCATTTATGGACTGGTGCAAGCATCTCGCAGTTGGAATATACGCTTTGATAGTGTGATCAAAGCATATGGTTTTATACAGACTTTTGGAGAAGCCTGTATTTACAAGAAAGTGAGTGGGAGCTCTGTAGCATTTCTGATATTATATGTGGATGACATATTGTTGATCAGAAATGATACTGAATTTCTGAATAGCATAAAAGGATACTTGAATAAGAATTTTTCATTGAAAGACCTCGGTGAAGCTGCTTATATATTAGGCATCAAGATCTATAGAGATAGATCAAGATGCTTAATTGGACTTTCACAAAGCACATACCTTGATAAAGTTTTGAAGAAGTTCAAAATGGATCAAGCAAAGAAAGGGTTCTTGCCTGTGTTACAAGGTGTGAAGTTGAGTCAGACTCAATGCCCGACCACTGCAGAAGATAGAGAGAAAATGAAAGTCATTCCCTATGCTTCAGCCATAGGTTCTATCATGTATGCAATGCTGTGTACCAGACCTGATGTGTGCCTTGCTATTAGTTTAGCTAGGAGGCACCAAAGTAATCCAGGAGTGGATCATGGACAGCGGTCAAGAACATCCTGAAATACCTGAAAAGGACTAAGGATATGTTTCTCGTTTATGGAGGTGACAAAGAGCTCGTTGTAAACGGTTACGTCGACGCAAGCTTTGACACTGATCCGGATGACTCTAAGTGACAAACCGGATACGTATTTTTATTGAATGGTGGAGCAGTCAGTTGGTGCAGTTCCAAGTAAAGCATCGTGGCGGGATCTACAAGTGAAGCGGAGTACATAGCTGCTTCGGAAGCAGCAAATGAAGGAGTCTGGATGAAGGAGTTCATATCCGATCTATGTGTCATACCTAGTGCATCGGGTCCAATGAAAATCTTTTGTGACAATACTGGTGCAATTGCCTTGGCAAAGGAATCCAGATTTCACAAGAGAACCAAGCACATCAAGAGACGCTTCAATTCCATCCGCAATCAAGTCAAGGAGGGAGACATAGAGATTTGCAAGATCCATACGGATCTGAATGTTGCAGACCCGTTGACTAAGCCTCTCTCACGAGCAAAACATGATCGGCACCAAGACTCCATGGGTGTTAGAATCATTACTGTGTAATCTAGATTATTGACTCTAGTGCAAGTGGGAGACTGAAGGAAATATGCCCTAGAGGCAATAATAAAGTTTTTATTTATATTTCCTTATATCATGATAAATGTTTATTATTCATGCTAGAATTGTATTAACCGGAAACTTAGTACATGTGTGAATACATAGAAAAAATAAAGTGTCACTAGTATGCCTCTACTTGATTAGCTCGTTAATCAAAGATGGTTAAGTTTCCTAACCATAGACATGAGTTGTCATTTGATGAACGGGATCACATCATTAGAGAATGATGTGATTGACTTGACCCATCCGTTAGCTTAGCATTATGATCGTTTAGTTTATTGCTATTGCTTTCTTCATAACTTATACATGTTCCTATGACTATGATATTATGCAACTCCCGAATACCGGAGGAACACTTAGTGTGCTATCAAACGTCACAACGTAACTGGGTGATTATAAAGATGCTCTACAGGTGTCTCCGATGGTGTTTGTTGAGTTGGCATAGATCGAGATTAGGATTTGTCACTCCGATTGTCGGAGAGGTATCTCTAGGCCCTCTCGGTAAAGCACATCACTATAAGCCTTGCAAGCAATGTGACTAATGAGTTAGTTACGGGATGATGCATTACGGAACGAGTAAAGAGACTTGCCGGTAACGAGATTGAACTATGTATGATGATACCGACGATCGAATCTCGGGTAAGTAACATACCGATGACAAAGGGAACAACGTATGTTGTTATGTGGTTTGACCGATAAAGATCTTTGTAGAATATGTAGGAACCAATATGAGCATCCAGGTTCCGCTATTGGTTATTGACCGAAGATGAGTCTCGGTCATGTCTACATAGTTCTCGAACCTGTAGGGTCCGCACGCTTAACGTTCGATGACGATCGGTATTATGAGTTGGGAGGGGGGCCGGCCCCCTTTCCTTCCTCTCCTCTTCCCCTTCCTTTCCCCTCCTATTAGGACTAGGAAAGGGGGGAAAACCTACTCCTAGTAGGAGTAGGAATCCCCCTTGGGGCGCACCATGAGGGCCGGCCGGCCCGCTCCTCCCCTCCTTTATATACGGGGGAGGGGGGCACCCCATAGACACACAAGTTGATTGTTTAGCCGTGTGCGGTGCCCCCTCCATAGATTTCCACCTCGGTCATATCGTTGTAGTGCTTAAGCGAAGCCCTATGTTAGTATCTTCATCATCACTGTCATCACGCCGTCGTGTCGATGAAACTCTCCCTCGACCTCAGCTGGATCTAGAGTTCACGGGACGTCACGGAGCTAAACGTGTGCAGATCGCGGAGGTGCCGTACCTTCGGTGCTAGCATCGGTCGAATCATGAAGACATACGACTACATGAACCGCATTGTCATAACGCTTCTGCTTTCGGTCTACGAGGGTACGTGGACAACACTATCCCCTCTCGTTGCTATGCATCACCTAGATAGATCTTGCGTGATCATAGGATTTTTTTCGAAATTACTGCGTTCCCCAACAAAAGTTTCAGCCTGATAAGCTCAAACCCAAATCAGAGAAGTGCGTCTTCATAGGATACCCAAAAGAAACTGTTGGGTACACCTTCTATCACAGATCCGAAGGCAAGATCTTTGTTGCTAAGAGTGGATCCATTCTAGAGAAGAAGTTTCTCTCGAAAGAAGTGAGTGGGAGGAAAGTAGAACTTGATGAGGTAATTGTACCTTCTCTCAAATTGGAAAGTAGCTTGATACGTCCATTTTGCATCATGCTTTCATATTGATATTTATTACATTATGGGCTGTTATTACACATTATGCCTCAATACTTATGCCTATTCTCTCTTATTTTACAAGGCTTACATAAAGAGGGAGAATGCCGGCAGCTGGAATTCTGGGCTGGAAAAGGAGCAAATATTACAGACCTATTCTGCACAACTCCAAAAGTCCTGAAACTCCACGGAAGTTATTTTTGGAAATAATAAAAAATACTGAGCCAAGAAAATAACAGAGGGGGCCCACACCCTGGCCACGAGGGTGGGGGGCGCGCCCCCTGCCTCGTGGGCCCCCTGGTGGCCCTCCGGTGCCCATCTTCTGCTATATGAAGTGTTTCGTCCGAAGAAAAATCATAAGCAAGCTTTCGGGACGAGACTCCGCCGCCACGAGGCGGAACCTTGGCGGAACCAATCTAGGGCTCCTGCGGAGCTGTTCTGCCGGGGACACTTCCCTTCGGGAGGGGGAAATCATCGCCATCGTCATCACCAACGCTCCTCTCATCGGGAGGGGGCCAATCTCCATCAACACCTTCACCAGCACCATCTCCTCTCAAACCCTAGTTCATCTCTTGTATTCAATTCTTGTCTCTAAGTCGGGGATTGGTACCTGTAGGTTGCTAGTAGTGTTGATTACTCCTTGCAGTTGATGCTAGTTGGTTTATTCGGTGGAAGATCATATGTTCAGATCCAAGACAGCACAGAGCCGACAAAAGAGCTACTACGATCAAAAACATCGGGAGGTTAGCTTTGAACCCGGTGATTCCGTCTACCTACGAGTGTCTCCTATGAGGGGACTGCAACGGTTCAAAATTAAGGGGAAGCTAGCCCCGAGATTTATTGGACCATTTTGTATAATTGCACGAAGAGGCACGGTGGCCTACCAACTAGACCTACCCAAGGAGCTGTCAAACGTCCATGACGTATTCCACGTCTCACAATTGAGAAAATGTGTAAGTAACCCGGAGAAGCATGTATCTCATGAGAGCATTGATGTACAACCAGACCTCACCTACAGAGAGAGGCCAGTAAAGATATTGGAAGTGTCTGAACGGAGGACCCGTCAGAAAACGACAAATTTTTTCAGAGTGCAGTGGAGCAACCACACTGAGGATGAAGCTACATGGGAAAGGGAAGATTTTCTTTAGGCAGAATATCCATATCTATTCGAGGATCAGCTGAAATCTCGAGGACGAGATTATTCCTAAGGGGGTAGGTGTTGTGACACCCAAAATTTATTTGGCCTTTTCAAAAAAATTATTTGACTTGAGGGAGGTGTTTTAAATTTTTCTTCAAAAGAACCCTCCCTTTCAAAATATATTTTTTTATGGAAAGGGTTTTATTTGGATTCACCCAAGACTTGATGATTGGTCTTGGAGGTTCTTTCTTTTTATTTTGGACTCAAACCAAAATGCTTTTCACTTGGGAAAAATGCCTTTTGAAAACTCCTTTGAAAATGCCCTATGGCTTTTGGAATGATTCCTTGCCCCTTTCAACAATTCTCTCTTGCCATGACCTTAGTGCAAATCCACCCTCATAAACCTTTCCTCATCTTTGGATCATGATTTGCATCAAATCTAGCAAGTTGAACCTCCCCATATATTTATTTTTCCATTTAAATCTTATGAAAACAATTTCTGCCTTCTGTTCTAGCTCTTGGAGATTTACAAAGGAGCTACCCTTTCTGTTTTGATTTTTTCCCCCAAGCCAATTTCCCTTCCTAGTCCTTTGAACCCTCAACCAAGATCCATGAAGATCCACTGGTCTTCAGTTCAAATTTTTCAAACTATACTTGCTGCAAGTTTGGACCAGTTTTGCCAAATTTGATGAAATTCATTCAAATCCCTCTCCAAAAATTCTAAGAAAAATCAGGCAGCCCCTGGGTGCATTGAGAGGTCACCTCACCAAGTCCCAGCCCCAGGAAAATTTTTCTCCTTGCCAAATCATTCTGTCGAACACCTGCAGAGCATTGTCAAAATCAGGTTCAGTCAAATTCAGAGAACAGTTCAGTGTTGCTGTCGTTTCTTCAGCGTCCGTAGTCGATCTCGCCAGTGCCTCGGCGTCGCCGTGTTTCCTGTCTCCTCCCCCTTGTCCTCTGCACCGCACGAGCGCCTGGATGCTTGCGGGCGTCGGCAACGAGCTGGAGGAGGTGCGCCGCCCCGTGACCGACGCCAGCGGCGGCTTTGCGGCCACCAGGGAGAGGCGCAGCACAGACGGCGCCACCCAGCGCCGCCCAAGCCACCGGAGATCGCCGCGTGGTCTTCCACTCCCCAGTGCGCGCTGCCACCCTCGTCGTGAACCGCTGGGCGCGGAGCGCGCTCTCTGCCGCCGTCGTGCCCGTGCGGCCACCCCACCGTGGACCGGCGCCATTACGCCAAGACCGACCGGGATTAGCGGGGGAACGGCACCAGTACACCTCACTGATGCTGCCTGGCCACCTAAACTCCCTGCCAAGTCACCGCCTCGCCGTAATTGCTCGCCGGAGCAACCCCGTTCACGGCCACCCCCTCGAGCCGCCTATAAATAGAGGCCCCGAGCTCCAGCTAGTACCCACACCGCCTCTGCACTCCACCAAGACCCTGCCTAGCCACTGGAAGAGCCCCGAGGGAGTCTCCTTCCTCGACTCCGGCCGTCGCGACCCGCCACGGGATCCAGCTCGATTCGCTCCCATGCGTGCACCACTGCCTCCCATCTCTTGCCAGTACCTCTCTAGTACATCCCTCCTTCTGACCCGCACTTCAATTCGAAGTTTGCAGCACACCATCGGAGTTCCCCACCATCGCCCGAGCCGCCGTCCGCCGGAGAAAGTGTCGCCGTCGACGCGGTGCTCCCCGACGCCCAAGTCCACCACCCACCGATGCGGAAGGGCACGCTGATACTCTTGGTACACTCCGATCTCCCTGACTCGCCGTGGTTCGACGCCGGCGACCTCCGCAGCCTTCGGGCGCCGGCGAGGTTTTCAAACCTGGCATGTGGACCCCCCACGTCAGCCTCTCTTATTTCACCCCGAAGCGTTTTCTGTTGGCGCCTTCGGGCAGAGTACGTTTTCTCTGTGGGCTGGCGCGTTTCTATTCGAACCGTTTTCTGTTTTCTCAGTTAAGCCCCTAGAACTTCTCTGTTTCATTACAGATGAGTCCCTGGACAGAAACCCTTATAACTTTTTAATAAGAAGTGATTTTTGAGTGATTCTTTTTCTGACAATCTTATAATTTTGTCTAGTTTTTTATGGGATTTATTTGGAAAAATTTTGGAACAACTTTTATGCACGCGTTGGTTTTCACGTTAGTATACTTTTTCGCTATACCGTAGGTTCCGGAAGAGGTGACGGAGCTGCGAACTTCGCCGAGCTAGACTCCGACTTCTCCGAACCAGGCAAGCATGTTTGAACCTTTGATATGATAGGTGTTTTGCATGTTTGTGTAAGAGGCTGTGCGTGGCATATGAGTATCGGTGAGTACCTCGTTGCTTGCGAGGCAACTACCCGTGTGTTCCAAAGTCACTGTGATCTCTGATGAGAGATGGCCTAGTCATGTGGTGACATGAAGGGCAGCAAGGTGGTACTGTTGTAGCATGCCAGCCTTGCGTCATCCGACAATTTCCGACGCTAACGTGGACGGAGTCACGTTATCGTTCTTCCCCCTTCCGTGCTACCACTTGTTTTCTGCCAGAATGCGGTTTAGTAAGTTGGTAACCTCTTTCCGTGTACACACCAAACAGAGAGGCCGGGATGATGGTTCCATGGCCCTGGATTAAAGCCAGTCATCCGGTCAGGGGGCATGGGTGTTTCCGGTTGGGACCGAGAGGGGGGCACCCCTTAGAGCGCGCGTATAGAAATTTGATCCCATGCTACGTGAGGTTGTAGCCTCCCCGTCTCAAGGTTTTTCTTGAACGTTGCCGAGGGTGATTCCTGGCTTCGGATTGTTGAATGGGTGTGTACTGGTTAGATGTGTTTCTTCCAAAACACCGTAAACGGAACTAGTCCCCGTGACTACTGAAATCCGTTGGCTGTGGTTAAAGTACAAACTCTGCAGAGTCAAATCCTTCCGAGTCATCGTATCCAAGGTCAAGTATCGTGGTCAGCGTATCCATGTCTATGTCATAACCTCGTGATATATTCTTCTTCCCGGTAAGTGAGTTAGAGTAGTAATATTGGCTGAACGTTATTCCTGTGGATGGACTAACCCTGTTGTTTGTCTCATGCCTGATTACTCTCTTGATATGATTTAAAATTCATGAGCTACTAAGTTATGAATATAAGCCCTTTATGTGATGTCGCTCAGACGTCCGACTGTGGCATGTTTGTCTCTTACTTTCAATATAAGCCCTTTATGTGATGTCGCTCAGACGTCCGACTGTGGCATGTTTGTCCCTTACTTTCAATATAAGCCCTTTATGTGATGTCGCTCAGACGTCCGACTGTGGCACGCACTGCCTTATTTTGTTTTTTTGTTATAAGCCCTTTATGAGGACTACCGCCCGATTTCGGGAGGACGCCCGACTGTGGCATTATTATTCTTGCAGTTTCCTCTCGAGGAGTCATTCAGACCCTCGTTTGGCACCCAGTATTTTATTTTGGGATTTCGGGAGGACTACCGCCCGACTTCTCTATTATTTTCCCATGCATTATTGTCTCTATGTCTGAACGCACTTGTTATTCTGTTCTTATGCTTCATGTTTACATTTGTTATATCTTATGTCCGAACTGTCTTGTGAGTACTTTCATAGTACTCACCTGGCTTGTTGATTTGGCCAGATGTTGACGTAGGCGATCTCTTGGATGAAGAATTTGATAGTGGGTCCGACGCCTAGAGAAATCCCAGTCAGTCCTGTGCGATCCTGGATATTGGTCACTTGTATTATAAACGCTTCCGCCACCCGCAATAAACCTCCTCGAGCTTCACCCCGACGCTCGAAGAGCTGTAGTTTGCAGGAGTCATATCACCCGCTCCGCTGTGATATTTCCACCACCGTTGTTATCGTGAGTTAGTAGTTATGCCACCCTACCCGCCGTTATGTCTATTCGGCGTGCATGTAATAAATTGTTGAGCAGTCCCCGCTCAGCCTTGTATTATATTCAGTACTCCTGGTATTTTTCTTCTGTGACCAAGATAATGTCTACCAGTGAGAAGGAATTCTTCTCTACTGGTCCGTAAAAGGGATTGGTCTCTCAATAAATATTTTTATTGAAAAAACCGGTCGTGACAAGCTTGGTACCAGAGCCAGGCTGACTGTAGGAAGCCACTAGGTGCGACCGCTAATCGGTTATTAGCGTCTTTTGTGCTTTTCAGCATTTTGCAATTGTAGCTATTTTCTGTTGGTCATCATAAATTTATGACATGACTACTCAGAACTTTTGCCTACTTTTGTAGATGGCTGGCAGCAACTGCGAGACTCGAGTGTTCACGAACGTGCCCGAGGGGTTTGTCAAACTCCTCGTCTCCATCACCAAGCTCGCGATCGGGCCAGCGACTCGCCCGGAGTTCACGCTTTACCAGCACAAGCTCAGCGACGACGTGTCTATGCACCAAGCCGTGGTGCAATTCAAGGGAGGACGTTCTGCGTCTCGCCACTTCCGTTTTGTGGGAAGGGCCATGCCTACGGAGAGGCATGCCATGAAGTTGGCTGCCCGTGAGGCGATAGCTCGCCTTCGGGATATCCTTCCTATGATGAAGACTCGTCGCTACCGCTACCTCCCATGCCATGTGCCTTACACTTGCCACTATGCATTCGCCTGCCATCGGGGAGAGCGAGATGAAGCCATCGAGATGGTTGTGGAGTATCTCAAGGCTCTGGAGGAGTCTTTCGACAACCTCGTGGACGATCTTGTGGCTGCCCGCATGGACTTAGTCCGGGGCGGTCCTGCCAGCAGGAAGGAGCTTCTCCTCACAGCACCGCCTCTGACATTCGTCTCGTCTTCAGCCTCTTATGCACCGGCCGTTTTGGCCACTGCTCGCCGTCTGCCTACCACTGAGGAGTTCGACCGAGTCATCGCTCCTACCCCAGTCAGAGCTACACCGCCTGCCGCACCCGCTCTGCCGCCTGTCGCCCCCGCACCATCACCACAGCGCAGTGCTACGCGCCAGGAACCTGCTAGAGAGGAGGTGGAGGTTGAATCCCCTGCACCGCTGAGTCTTGCCCTCGGCAAGGGAAAGGACATCGTCACCATCTCCGACTGAGAACGCCGAGTAGCCGCGCGTTATGTCTGCTTGTATGATGTGTTTTATCTGTACGCTAGTCTGTATTAGTGTGTTCGCCGCTTTTCGGAGGAGTATGCTAGTCTAAATAACATGTCAGGATTGTGTACGCACATCCTGAGTGCCGTATCGTGTGTTTGCTTTTCGCGTGTAAGATTTGGGTTAAGCAGTTCGTCTCCATGCAAAATCGCTTATGCTTTCTTGAAAAATCTTGGGGTTTTTTTTAGTTTTTGCCTTTGCAAGATTTTCCTTGTGCCACACAGTTCTTCTCATGAGTTTTGCAAAATAATACCCCAGACTGGAAAAATGTCTCGTCCGTGGACTCGTTCCATGCCCAATCAGCCAGAAGAAGTTTATGGGACACAGACTAGCAACAACTTCACTCAGGGTCAGTCCAGTCAACAGGACAGCGAAGCAGCCCTGTCTCAAGTATGCCGTCTCTTCGAACAAAGCCAGCAACAGCACCAAGAGATGATGAATCACGTCATCAATATGGGAAACCACCGTGAACCCTATTAACCTCATTCCAAGTTATCTGAGTTACAGAAGACTCGCCCTTCAACGTTTGCTCCAACCGATAGGCCACTAGAAGCCGACGATTGGCTTCGTGACATCGAAAGGAAGCTGATTATTGCTCAGTGTTCAGATCATGAGAAGGTGCTTTATGCACCACACTACCTTACTGGAGCAGCTGCAGCATGGTGGGAAAACTTCCTACACATGCACCCCAGTGAACACAACATCACCTGGGAAGAATTCAAGGAAGGCTTTCGTGGGGCACACATCCCCCGGAGCATCATAAAAATCAAGAAGAGAGAATTTGACGATCTCAAGCAAAGAGGCATGTCAGTGACAGAATACAACGGTCAGTTTACCCAGCTATCTCGTTATGCCTACGACGAGCACATGACAGAGAACAAGAAGATGGAAAAATTCCTGGACGGCCTGGCACCAGCCCTAAGATGCCAACTGGTGGTACACACTTTCCCGGATTTTAAAACTCTGGTCGACAAGGCCATCACCTTGGAGAATGAGCGCCGCAGCCTGGAAGATCTCCGTAAGCGGAAAAGGGACAAGACGACACTCGCTCGCAACAACCGAAGCAAGACTGAGGTTCCAAGGACAGGAGCAAGGAAATCCACGACTACGGATCTAAGGCCCGTCAGACAGTTTCATGCCAGGGACAAGGAGTTCACGTACCATCCAGGGGTCACATGCTATGCTTGTGGAGAAGAAGGGCACTATGCTAAACAGTGCCCAAAACCGAGGAACTCGGCCCCCAAGCCGAACAATGGTGGAAACAATCCAGCCCCCAAGCGCAACAATTTCAATCCCAACAACAACCACAGGAAGGGTCACCTGAACCATGTGACCAGGGAAGAAGCGCAGAATGCCCCAGACATCGTGCTCGGTACGTTCCCTGTCAACACAGTACCTGCCACGGTTTTGTTTGATTCTGGAGCTTCCCATTCGTTCGTTTCGAAGAGTTTTGTTTTGCAACATGGTTTTCCGATACTTCCCTTGGAAAAATCTATGATCATCAAGTCCCCCGGAAACGAGCAGATCGCTCAGAGTTACTGCCAAGGAGTGATCATTGAATTCGAAGGGCTACAGTTCCAAGCAAATCTCATCGTGTTGGAAAATAAAGGACTGGATGTCATTTTAGGGATGGACTGGTTGACCACCAACAAAGGATTCATTGACTGTTTCAATCGGACCGTGATTCTCACCCACCATCACGGCAGGACAATTAAGGCTACAGCTCAAGAAAGGCCACGGTCACGGCAACCAAAGCTGAACAAAGTGGACATTTCAGAACTGAGAAAAGTTCCAGTGGTATGCGAGTTCCCTGACGTATTTCCTGAAGAACTACCAGGCATGCCACCAGACCGAGAGATAGAGTTCAGCATCGAACTAGCACCTGGCACCGCTCCCATCTATAAGAAACCTTATAGAATGGCACCCTCAGAATTGGTGGAGTTGAAGAAGCAGATAAAGGAATTATTGGACAAAGGATTTATTCGAGCCAGCTCCTCCCCATGGGGTTCGCCAGTATTATTCGCCAAGAAAAAGGATGGGACACTGAGACTGTGTATAGACTATCGAGCCCTCAATATGGTCACCATCAAAAACAAATACCCGATGCCACGGATAAATGATTTGTTTGACCAGCTCGCACAAGCCAAGGTGTTCTCAAAAATTGATTTGAGATCGGGATATCATCAACTGAAAGTACGGACAGAAGATATCCCTAAAACAGCATTCACCTCCAGATACGGATTGTATGAATTCACAGTGATGCCTTTTGGTCTAACGAACGCCCGCGCATATTTCGTCCACCTCATGAACAAAGTGTTCATGAAATTCATGGACAAAGTTGTTGTGGTGTTCATTGACGATATTCTGGTTTACTCAAGGACACCGAAAGAGCATGCTGAGCATCTCAGAATTGTTTTGGGAGAATTGAGGAAACATCAGTTGTATGCCAAATTTAGCAAGTGTGAATTTTGGCTAAGACAAGTTGGTTTCCTAGGCCACATATTAAACCAAGAAGGCGTGGCCGTAGACCCAGAGAAGGTCAAAGCCATACTTGACTGGAAGCCGCCCGCCAACATGACAGATGTGCAGAGTTTCCTGGGAATGGCCGGATATTACAGAAGATTTATTGAAGGATTCTCCACTGTGGCAAAACCAATAACACAGTTGCTCAAGAAAGACAAGAAATTTGTATGGACGGAAGCATGCGAGAAAAGCTTCCAAGAACTCAAGAAGAAACTAACAACCGCACCGGTCTTAACTGTGCCAGACATACACAAGAGTTTTGAAGTGTATTGTGACGCATCCCGAAAGGGTCTCGGGTGTGTACTAATGCAGGATGGCAAAGTTGTCGCGTATGCCTCCAGGCAGCTGCGAAAACATGAGGAAAATTACCCAACACATGACTTGGAGCTAGCAGCAGTCATACATGCACTCAAGGAGTGGAGGCACTTTCTGTTGGGAAATCGCTGTGAAATATATACGGACCATAGGAGCCTTAAATATATTTTCACTCAACCAGAGCTAAACTTACGCCAACGACGCTGGTTGGAATTGGTCAAGGACTATGATGTCGGTATTCACTACCATCCAGGGAAAGCAAATGTAGTGGCCGATGCCCTTAGTCGAAACCCCAGCCCGGACAACGACGGTCCACAAAACTTGAGGCCTGAGTTTCAGCAAGAGTTCGCTAGGCTCAACATGGTGTTAGTCTCTGAGGGCACCATATCAAATCTGGAGATACGACCCACCCTAGTGGAACAAATTAAGAAGGCTCAACAGGGACATCCCAGCATCGAAGGTATAAGAAAGAAAATGAACCTTGGTAAGGCTTCAGAGTTCATCACAGACAGCGAAGGAATATTATGGTACGGAGACAGACTTTGCATACCTAACATTGAGGAACTCAAGCAACAAATCTTAACCGAAAGCCACACCGCTCCATACTTGATCCACCCTGGAGGAACCAAAATGTACAAGGACATTCAGGAAAGATTTTGGTGGCACGGTATGAAAAGGGATATAGCCACATTTATTGCTTGTTGCGATTCATGTCAGCGCATCAAGGCCGAGCATCAAAAACCAGCAGAGCTACTCCAGCCAAACAGGATACCGGAGTGGAAATGGGATGAAATAGGAATGGACTTCATTGTCGGACTACCTCGATCTCAACGCGGAAATGACGCCATATGGGTCATCACAGACCGGCTAACCAAAGTTTCTCATTTCATTCCCGTGAAGACTACCTACTCCACACAAAGGCTGGCCAAGCTTTATCTCTCTCGTATAGTTTGTTTGCATGGAGTCCCAAAGACTATAATATCCGACCGAGGCACCCAATTTGTCTCCAAATTTTGGGATCACCTACAACAAGCTCTGGGCACGCAGCTAGCTTTCAGTACAGCGTACCACCCTCAGACTGATGGACAAACGGAACGTGTGAACCAAATCCTAGAGGATATGCTGAGAGCCTGTGTGCTCACCTATGGATCCAGTTGGGAAGAGAGTTTGCCGTATGCCGAGTTTGCTTACAACAACAGTTACCAAGCCAGCTTGCAAATGGCACCCTTTGAAGCATTGTACGGACGGAGGTGTCGTACCCCACTGAATTGGTCAGAAACAGGTGACAGTCGTATCTTCGGCCCGGACATGCTCAAGGAGGCCGAGGAGAAAGTTAAACAGATCAGGGACAGACTCAAGACAGCACAGAGCCGACAAAAGAGCTACTACGATCAAAAACATCGGGAGGTCAGCTTTGAACTCGGTGATTCCGTATACCTACGAGTGTCTCCTATGAGGGGCCTGCAACGGTTCAAAATTAAGGGGAAGCTAGCCCCGAGATTTATTGGACCATTCTGTATAATTGCATGAAGAGGCACGGTAGCCTACCAACTAGACCTACCCAAGGAGCTGTCAGACGTCCATGACGTATTCCACGTCTCACAATTGAGAAAATGTGTAAGTAACCCGGAGAAGCATGTATCTCATGAGAGCATTGATGTACAACCAGACCTCACCTACAGAGAGAGGCCAGTAAAGATATTGGAAGTGTCTGAACGGAGGACCCGTCAGAAAACGACAAAATTTTTCAGAGTGCAGTGGAGCAATCACACTGAGGATGAAGCTACATGGGAAAGGGAAGATTTTCTTCAGGCAGAATATCCATATCTATTCGAGGATCAGCTTAAATCTCGAGGACGAGATTATTCCTAAGGGGGTAGGTGTTGTGACACCCAAAATTTTATTTGGCCTTTTCAAAAAAATTATTTGACTTGAGGGAGGTGTTTTAAATTTTTCTTCAAAAGAACCCTCCCTTTCAAAATATATTTTTTATGGCAAGGGTTTTATTTGGAATCACCCAAGACTTGATGATTGGTCTTGGAGGTTCTTTCTTTTTATTTTGGACTCAAACCAAAATGCTTTTCACTTGGGAAAAATGCCTTTTGAAAACTCCTTTGAAAATGCCCTATGGCTTTTGGAATGATTCCTTGCCCCTTTCAACAATTCTCTCTTGCCATGACCTTAGTGCAAATCCACCCTCATAAAGCTTTCCTCATCTTTGGATCATGATTTGCATCAAATCCAGCAAGTTGAACCTCCCCATATATTTATTTTTCCATTTAAATCTTATCAAAACAATTTCTGCCTTCTGTTCTAGCTCTTGGAGATTTACAAAGGAGCTACCCTTTCTGTTTTGATTTTTGCCCCCAAGCCAATTTCCCTTCCTAGTCCTTTGAACCCTCAACCAAGATCCATGAAGATCCACTGGTCTTCAGTTCAAATTTTTCAAACTATACTTGCTGCAAGTTTGGACCAGTTTTGCCAAATTTGATGAAATTCATTCAAATCCCTCTCCAAAAATTCTGAGAAAAATCAGGCAGCCCCTGGGTGCATTGAGAGGTCACCTCACCAAGTCCCAGCCCCAGGAAAATTTTTCTCCTTGCCAAATCATTCTGTCGAACACCTGCAGAGCATTGTCAAAATCAGGTTCAGTCAAATTCAGAGAACAGTTCAGTGTTGCTGTCGTTTCTTCAGCGTCCGTAGTCGATCTCGCCAGTGCCTCGGCGTCGCCGTGTTTCCTGTCTCCTCCCCCTTGTCCTCTGCACCACACGAGCGCCTGGATGCTTGCGGGCGTCGGCGACGAGCTGGAGGAGGTGCGCCGCCCCGTGACCGACGCCAGCGGCGGCTTTGCGGCCACCAGGGAGAGGCGCAGCGCAGACGGCGCCACCCAGCGCCGCCCAAGCCACCGGAGATCGCCGCGTGGTCTTCCACTCCCCAGTGCGCGCTGCCACCCTCGTCGTGAACCGCTGGGCGCGGAGCGCGCTCTCTGCCGCCATCGTGCCCGTGCGGCCACCCCACCGTGGACCGGCGCCATTACGCCAAGACCGACCGGGATTAGCGGGGGAACGGCACCAGTACACCTCACTGATGCTGCCTGGCCACCTAAACTCCCTGCCAAGCCACCGCCTCGCCGTAATTGCTCGCCGGAGCAACCCCGTTCACGGCCACCCCCTCGAGCCGCCTATAAATAGAGGCCCCGAGCTCCAGCTAGTACCCACACCGCCTCTGCATTCCACCAAGACCCTGCCTAGCCACTGGAAGAGCCCCGAGGGAGTCTCCTTCCTCGACTCCGGCCGCCGCGACCCGCCACGGGATCCAGCTCGATTCGCTCCCGTGCGTGCACCACTGCCTCCCATCTCTTGCCAGTAGCTCTCTAGTACATCCCTCCTTCTGACCCGCACTTCAATTCGAAGTTTGCAGCACACCATCGGAGTTCCCCACCATCGCCCGAGCCGCCGTCCGCCGGAGAAAGTGTCGCCGTCGACGCGGTGCTCCCCGACGCCCAAGTCCACCACCCACCGACGCGGAAGGGCACGCTGATACTCTTGGTACACTCCGATCTCCCTGACTCGCCGTGGTTCGACGCCGGCGACCTCCGCAGCCTTCGGGCGCCGGCGAGGTTTTCAAACCTGACATGTGGACCCCCCACGTCAGCCTCTCTTATTTCACCCCCGAAGCGTTTTCTGTTGGCGCCTTCGGGCAGAGTACGTTTTCTCTGTGGGCTGGCGCGTTTCTATTCGAACCGTTTTCTGTTTTCTCAGTTAAGCCCCTGGAACTTCTCTGTTTCATTACAGATGAGTCCCTGGACAGAAACCCTTATAACTTTTTAATAAAAAGTGATTCTTGAGTGATTCTTTTTCTGACAATCTTATAATTTTGTCTAGTTTTTTATGGGATTTATTTGGAAAAATTTTGGAACAACTTTTATGCACGCGTTGGTTTTCACGTTAGTATACTTTTTCGCTATACCGTAGGTTCCGGAAGAGGTGACGGAGCTGCGAACTTCGCCGAGCTAGACTCCGACTTCTCCGAACCAGGCAAGCATGTTTGAACCTTTGATATGATAGGTGTTTTGCATGTTTGCGTAAGAGGCTGTGCGTGGCATATGAGTATCGGTGAGTACCTCGTTGCTTGCGAGGCAACTACCCGTGTGTTCCAAAGTCACTGTGATCTCTGATGAGAGATGGCCTAGTCATGTGGTGACATGAAGGGCAGCAAGGTGGTACTGTTGTAGCATGCCAGCCTTGCGTCATCCGACAATTTCCGACGCTAACGTGGACGGAGTCACGTTATCGTTCTTCCCCCTTCCGTGCTACCACTTGTTTTCTGCCAGAATGCGGTTTAGTAAGTTGGTAACCTCTTTCCGTGTACACACCAAACAGAGAGGCCGGGATGATGGTTCCATGGCCCTGGATTAAAGCCAGTCATCCGGTCAGGGGGCATGGGTGTTTCCGGTTGGGACCGAGAGGGGGGCACCCCTTAGAGCGCGCGTATAGAAATTTGATCCCATGCTACGTGAGGTTGTAGCCTCCCCGTCTCAAGGTTTTTCTTGAACGTTGCCGAGGGTGATTCCTGGCTTCGGATTGTTGAATGGGTGTGTACTGGTTAGATGTGTTTCTTCCAAAACACCGTAAACGGAACTAGTCCCCGTGACTACTGAAATCCGTTGGCTGTGGTTAAAGTACAAACTCTGCAGAGTCAAATCCTTCCGAGTCATCGTATCCAAGGTCAAGTATCGTGGTCAGCGTATCCATGTCTATGTCATAACCTCGTGATATATTCTTCTTCCCGGTAAGTGAGTTAGAGTAGTAATATTGGCTGAACGTTATTCCTGTGGATGGACTAACCCTGTTGTTTGTCTCATGCCTGATTACTCTCTTGATATGATTTAAAATTCATGAGCTACTAAGTTATGAATATAAGCCCTTTATGTGATGTCGCTCAGACGTCCGACTGTGGCATGTTTGTCTCTTACTTTCAATATAAGCCCTTTATGTGATGTCGCTCAGACGTCCGACTGTGGCATGTTTGTCCCTTACTTTCAATATAAGCCCTTTATGTGATGTCGCTCAGACGTCCGACTGTGGCACGCACTGCCTTATTTTGTTTTTTTGTTATAAGCCCTTTATGTGGACTACCGCCCGATTTCGGGAGGACGCCCGACTGCGGCATTATTATTCTTGCAGTTTCCTCTAGAGGAGTCATTCAGACCCTCGTTTGGCACCCAGTATTTTATTTTGGGATTTCGGGAGGACTACCGCCCGACTTCTCTGTTATTTTCCCATGCATTATTGTCTCTATGTCTGAACGCACTTGTTATTCTGTTCTTATGCTTCATGTTTACATTTGTTATATCTTATGTCCGAACTGTCTTGTGAGTACTTTCATAGTACTTACCTGGCTTGTTGATTTGGCCAGATGTTGACGTAGGCGATCTCTTGGATGAAGAATTTGATAGTGGGTCCGACGCCTAGAGAAATCCCAGTCAGTCTTGTGCGATCCTGGATATTGGTCACTTGTATTATAAACGCTTCCGCCACCCGCAATAAACCTCCTCGAGCTTCACCCCGACGCTCGAAGAGCTGTAGTTTGCAGGAGTCATATCACCCGCTCCGCTGTGATATTTCCACCACCGTTGTTATCGTGAGTTAGTAGTTATGCCACCCTACCCGCCGTTATGTCTATTCAGCGTGCATGTAATAAATTGTTGAGCAGTCCCCGCTCAGCCTTGTATTATATTCAGTACTCCTGGTATTTTTCTTCTGTGACCAAGATAATGTCTACCAGTGAGAAGGAATTCTTCTCTACTGGTCCGTAAAAGGGATTGGTCTCTCAATAAATATTTTTATTAAAAAACCGGTCGTGACAGATAGATCCCGTATACTTGTGGGTCATCATAGCTCATCACTGAAATCAGTTCCAGTGATGCCTACACCAATTAGTGAGGAAATTAATGATGATCATCAGGAAACTTCTTATCAAGTTACTACCGAACCTCATTGGTCAACCAGAGTACGATCCGCACCAGAGTGGTACGGTAATCCTGTTCTGGAAGTCATGTTAATAGACCATGATGAACCTATGAACTATGAGGAAGCGATTATAAACCCAGATTTCGCGAAACGGCTTGAGGCCATAAAATCTGAGATGGGATCCATGTATGAGAACAAGGTATGGACTTTGATTGACTTGCCCGATGATCGGTGAGCCATTGAGATTAAATGGATCTTCAAGAGGAAGACGGACGCTGTTAGTAGTGTTACTATCTACAAAGCTCGAATTGTCACAAAAGGTTTTCGACAAGTTCAAGGTGTTGAATACGATGAGATCTTCTCACTCGTATCGATGCTTAAGTCTATCCGAATCATGTTAGCAATTGCCGCATTTTATGAAATCTGACAAATGGATGTCAAAACTGCCTTCCAAAATGGATTTATTAAAGAAGAGTTGTATATGATGCAACCAGATGGTTTTGTCAATCCTAAAGATGCTAACAAAGTGTGCAAGCTCCAGCGATCCATCTATGGACTGGTGCAAGCATCTCAGAGTTGGAATATACGCTTTGATGAGTTGATCAAAGCATATAGTTTTATACAGACTTTTGGAAAAGCCTGTATTTACAAGAAAGTGAGTGGGAGCACTACAGCCTTTCTGATAAGTATATGTTGATCAAAAATGATGTAGAATTTTCTGGAAGCATAAAGGAGTGTTTGAAAGGAGTTTTTTCAAACAAAGACCTCGGTGAAGCTGCTTACATATTGAGCATCAAGATCTATAGAGATAGATCAAGACGCTTGATAAGATTTTTCAATGAGTATATACCTTGACAAGATTTTGAAGTTGTTCAAAATGGAACAGTCAAAGAAGGAGTTCTTGCATGTGTTGCATGGTGTGAAGTTGAATAAAGACTCAAAACCCGACCACGGCAGAAAATAGAAAGAGAATGAAAAGTCATTCCCTATGCCTCAGTCATAGGTTCTATAAAGTATGCTATGCTGTGTACCAGACCTATTGTGTACCTCACCATGAGTTTGGCAAGAGGGTACAATAGTGATCTATGAGTGGATCATTGGACAGCGGTCAAAATTATTCTTAATGGAATAAGGAAATGTTTCTCGGTTATGGAGGTGACAAAGAGTTCGTCGTAAAGAGTTACGTCAATGCAAGCTTTGACACCGATCTGGATGACTCTAAGTCTCGATCTAGATACATATTGAAAGTGGGAGCAATTAGCTAGAGTAGCTCCATGCAGAGTATTGTAGACATAGAAATTTGCAAAATACATACGGATCTGAATGTTGCAGACCCGTAGACTAAAATTTCTCTCACAGGCAAAACATGATCATATCTTATTACTCTTGGGTGTTAATCACAGAGCAATGTGAACTAGATTATTGACTCTAGTAAAACTTTTGAGTGTTGGTCACATGGCGATGTGAACTATGGGTGTTAATCACATAAAGATGTGAACTATTGGTGTTAAATCACATGGCGATATGAACTAGATTATTGACTCTAGTGCAAGTGGGAGACTGAAGGAAATATGCCCTAGAGGCAATAATAAAGTTATTATTTATTTCCTTATTTCATGATAAATGTTTATTATTCATGGTAGAATTGTATTAACCGGAAACTTAGTACATGTGTGAATACATAGACAAAACATAAGTGTCCCTAGTATGCCTCTACTTGACTAGCTCGTTTACCAAAGATGGTTATGTTTCCTAACCATAGACATGTGTTGTCATTTGATGAACGGGATCACATCTTTAGGAGAATGATGTGATGGACAAGACCCATTCGTTAGCTTAGCATTAAGATCGTTACAGTTTCATTGCTACTGCTTTCTTCATGACTTATACAAGTTCCTCAGACTATGAGATTATGCAACTCCCGAATACCGGAGGAACACTTTGTGTGCTATCAAACATCACAGGTGTCTCCGAAGGTATTTGTTGGGTTGGCATAGATCGAGATTAGGATTTGCCACTCTGTGTTTCGGAGAGGTATCTCTGGGCCCTCTCGGTAATGCTCATCACTATAAGCCTTGCAAGCAATGTGACTAATGAGTTAGTTGCGGGATGAAGTACTACGGAACGAGTAAAGAGACTTGTCGGTAACGAGATTGAACTAGGTATGATGATACCAACGATCAAATCTCAGGCAAGTAACATACTGTCGGTGTCAAAGCCGGCGGATCTCGGGTAGTGGGTCCCGAACTGTGCGTCTAAGGTCGATGGTAACAGGAGACAGGGACACGATGTTTACCCAGGTTCAAGCCCTCTCTATGGAGGTAATACCCTACTTCCTGCTTGATTGATTTTGATGAATATGAGTATTACAAGAGTTGATCTACCACGAGATCGTAATGGCTAAAACCCTAGAAGTCTAGCCTGTATGATTATGATCGTGTCTATGGACTAAACCCTCCGGTTTATATAGACACTGGAGGGGACTAGGGTTGTACAAAGTCGGTTACACAGAAAGGAATCTTCATATCTGGACGCGAAGCTCTCCTTCCACGGCAAGGAGAGTCCCATCCGGACACGGATGAGAGTCTTCGGTCTTGTATCTTCACAGCCCATCAGTCCGGCCCATGTCCAACAGGCCGGACGCCCGAGGACCCCTTAGTCCAGGACTCCCTCAGTAGCCTCTGAACTAGGCTTCAATGACGAGGTGTCCGGCGCGCAGATTGTCTTCGGCATTGCAAGGCGGGTTCCTCCTCTGAATACTCCAAAACAACCTTCGAACACAAAGAACATGTCCGGCTCTGCAAAACAAGTACCACACACAACCGCACAGAGTATAATATTTCACGAGTCCAATCTATTGACAACTTTTTGTAGTGTGGTGCCACGTCACCACCCGGTCATTATTTCGAACCGTTTTTCGGCCTGCCGCTCCATGTTTTGAGATGCGGTTCCATTGGCACGTCTTGTCAAAGCAGAGATCGTGTCCCCTTATTACGGGATTCTCATCAATACGGGCGTAGGTAATCCAACTATGCTGTCTGCGCGGCCCTTGAGAAACAGGCGAGTTTTAAGGCGAGTGGGGAGGCGCTTGATATTCGCCGCCTTTATAAAGGGATAAGGATTCACCCCCTTTCACCCATGCCTTCTCTCTCTGCCCACCCATTCTCGAGCTCCAGCGCCCAAGTCATCATCTTTTCCGCCTCAAGAAAGCACTCGATCATGTCCGGATCCGGAGCGCAGGGCAAGTGGATGGTCTCCTCCGTCAAGGAAAAAGACATCACCAAGCTCCGGGAGGCCGGGTATTTGGCCAAGGAAGTCGCCCACCGGCTTCCGGCCAAGGGGCAGATCGTCCCCACCCCGAAGCCCCATGAGAGAGTAGTGTTCATCCCTCACTTCATCCGCGGGTTGGGATTTCCTCTCCACCCATTCATCCGCGGACTCATGTTCTATATATTATGGGGTGGATTTCCACGATCTGGCTCCCAACTCCTTCCTCAACATCTCGGCATTTATTTTCGTGTGCGAGGCCTTCCTCTGCATCCCACCCCACTTCGGATTGTGGCTAAAGATATTCAATGTGAAGCCGAAGGTGGTGGACGGCCAACACGCAGAGTGCGGAGGTGCCATTTTGAGCAAGATGCCCAACGTCGTATGGCCCAAAGGCACTTTCGTGGAGACTGTCAAAGGGTGGCAAAAACAGTGGTTCTATGTCACAGAGCCCCGCGACACCACCTGGGCCGAGGCTCCCGAGTTCAGGTCCGGGCCCCCGATGCGGCTCACCTCCTGGCTAGAGAAGGGCCTAGACTGGGCCTCGTCGGACGAGCTGACAACGCCGCACACACGCATCAAGAGCATGGTTGACAAGAACATCAAGATTGTCAATGTGATCCAGGTGATGCTCTTTCGCCGGATTCTTCCATGCCAAAGCCGGACCTGCAATTTGTGGGAGTTCGATCCAGCCAAGCACCTGTAACAGCCCCAAAATTGGGTTATCAATTTTTGTGTTGTTATTCCTTCCTGGCACTCATTTTCAAAATCTTTCTCCTGAGTTTGCTGGATGACTGAGAAATTTTGCCATTTCCAACCTTTCAAAACCTTGCCCATGTCTTTTTCAGTGGGCAAGACCTCATTTGCATCAGCTCAAATCCTCTCAAACCCTAATTCCAAATTTTTGGAATTTGGATAGGTCCTTTGTGCTAACAAGGGAGCCATCCTTTTTCTTGCTCTGTTGATCCTCCCAATTGTTCCCTCAGATCCTCATATCTTTCTGAACCTTGGATATGCAAAAATATTGCTAAGTCCAATGCAATATTTTTGAATTATGATTTATTCCTTTTCTTGCCTTTCCGAGGAATAAAATCCAAAGGCATAGCTAGCCATCTCCTAAATTCATGAGAATTGGTGGAGTTGATACTTATGCCTAATCCAAGCTCTGGCAAGTATATTGGCCATAATTAAATAAGGAAAATTGCCTTTTCCTATTTAATGTCAATATTGCATTTCTGCCATTTTCCAAAGGAACTACTATTTTTATAGCAGAGAAAATTCCCACATAAATTGTGGAGCTTGTCCTTGCTATATAATCACTAGCTATATAATCACTAGTTCAATCCTCATCTCATGTTCCTCAGTTCAAAAATTTGGCACATGATCCAATGCAAGTTTCTGCCTTCTCTGAAATTTTGCAAAGGAAGTGCTTTATTCCTAAATCCAATTGAGCTGCAATTTGCAGGGTGATTAACATTGGTAAATCACCCATGGATACCGAAGATAAGCTCAATCCATTTATCCTAGCTCCCTGTGCAAGTTTTCAAAGTTTTTGACCAGAATACAACTTTGTGAAGGAAGTACCTTCATAGGGTTTCAAAATGGGATGAAACTTTGCCATCCTCTCCTATATCTCAAATCATTAGCCTCCACCCAAATTCAGGTCATTTCATTGAACTATGTGAGCACAGGAGCAATTCTTGTTTTCTGTCCAATTTTTCAGTTTGTGAAGCAAGTGCATTTTATCTTGCTCCATTATGGCTGAAAATATTCCCAGTGCTTCTCATATCCATATAACCTATCTCCACAAGAGTTCGGCTCATTTCATCTAGCCAATTGCCCTGAGGATTTTTCTGAAGTTTTTGGACAGAAATGATAGCTGTGAAGGAAGTACCATTTTGGTAAGTCCATTTGGTATGAACTTTTTACAGCATCATTGTATGCCCAAATTATCAAGATTTGCCAAGTTTTAGCTCAATCCATCACTCCTCGTGAGTGCTTCATCATGATTCAGTTTCTGGGTCAAATTTGGTAGTTGTACAGCAACTATGGTAAATAGTTGTCCAAATTACCTAAAAAATCCCAGGACTGTAGTCCTTTCTACCCTAAGCCTCCCAGACAACCATTTTACCATTGAACCTCTCTGGTTTTATCTCTAGAATGTTGCCAAGATTGCAGCAGTAAATTTGTGGAGCTTGGTTCAGCTTGATTTGTCTCTGCCCGTTTCTTTACCGTAGTAACACTCCACTCTGGAAGGACCACGCGGTAGACATGAACTTACATCAGTAAAAACCCTAGAGCGCGCCATGCCAGTGGTGACTATGAGGGCAGCCAGCCAAAACGGTGGTCGAGCCACTGTTGTCGTCGGCAGCGCTGCTCCGACCGTCTCTGGCCTCGCCATTAATGCCCAACAGTTCCCCCTCGCCGTCCTCTTCCCTCTGGACCTCTGGCCCCCTTCACTTTCTTCTCCGGCGAGCCGTGCCAACGATCGAAATAGTGCGCTGCTGTGCATCGGTGCCATCCTCCCCGGTGTCCTCTTCCTCCGTTCGTCCGCGAGCGTTGCTCGATTCCGTGAGTCTCTGGCGCTCGTCCTCACCCTCCTCGTCGCCTTCCCGTGTGCCCCCGTGACTGCTGCGGCCGGCAGAGCCGTGGCCGGACTCGCTCGGCGGTGACAGGCTCGGTGCTCCCCGCCTCGGCTATATATAGCCCGTCCGCGACCCTCCCCGAGCAAGCCAGCTCTCTCAAACCCCTTCCCCCTCCCTCCAGAGCACTCCAGTGCCCGAGCCCGACCGAATCCCTCGCCGGAGCGCTCGGATTTCCGGTGAGCCCGCCACTCTGCTCCGCCGCCCTATACCACACCCGAGCTTCCCCGAGCCCCGTGCGCATCATGGATGGATGCGCCACATCCCAGCGACCCTCCCTAGCTCGCCGCCCTTCCGTTTCCTCCACCGGAGCCCCGTGTCCACCGGAGGCCGAAGCCCCTCTCCGCCGCGGGCCGGGTGGCTCCCTCTCCAGTGCTCATCGCCGGAAATGGAGACTACCCCGGGGTGCGCCTCCTCCTCCTGAACCCGTGGGTAGGCCGCCCGTCGCCTGTCGTGGCCGGACGCGTCGGCAAGCGCCGTCGGGGCTGGCGCCTCCCTCGGCCTCGCTCGATCCCGAGCGGGAGGAGGAAGAAGACAGCCAGGCGGGCCCCACCCCCTCACGGGTCCCCCTCGTTAGTGACCCCGCATTGACCCCGCTTCGCCACATCAGTTAAGTGGCGGCGCCTCGGGCCATTTTCTGTTTTCGGAACCCCGAAGGCGTATTCCGGAGTGTGCGCTTTCCCTAAGCCGAAGGCGTATTCCTCCTCTTCTTCGGGCCAGAATGCGCTTTCCTCTCTGGAAAGCGTATTTCTGAGAAAGACGCGATCTGTTTTCTGTCAGGGGCCAGTTTGTAAGGATTTTCTTTACAGATAGGTCCCTGGTAGTTAAACAGTCATATCTTTTTACCCGTAGCTCCGAATCAGGTGATTCCAAAGCCCACGTCTTCGTTTCGTCGAGCCCGTTCCATTGATACCATTTTCATAATGTTTTCACATAGTGAAAATGACCATTCTGCCCTTGCCCGTAAACAGCCCCCTTCGAGAGAGAACTGTTTTCGGCAAATCTTTCCGCGATCGTTTCCCACTTCTTCCCGGAGTATTTGTCGACCCCCAGGCAAGCCAACCTCTTATCATGAGCCCCGAACTTGCATGTTGACTTTGCTTGCACCTTGTGTGTGTGTAGTTGCAGTTGCCTGTTATGCATGCTTGTGTTTTCACGATATCGTTTGCCATGCTAATTAGAATGTTGTTATTGATAATGCTATGTCACTACTCTACTTTATTTGCATGTCATCGTTATAAAATGTTATGAGGATTGTAATGCACCGTTGATATGCTATTACTTGGTATTGTCATGTTCTTTATGCTATAGTTGTGCACTTGAGAAGTTCAATAATTTCATGCATTTGTATGCTGTATGCTCATTATTGCATTCATGTTCATGATGATGGAGAAGGAATTAAAGTGACTTAATAATAACAAACCTCCTCCGTCATCGATGGGGTCGAGTCATAGTGCCACCAAATCGAACTTTTTCAGTGCAGCCACATTTGCCTTTTTGGGAAGGCCTTAATGCGATCTATTATCGTGCCTCTCGTCGGTGCCTCCAACTAGGGAAGGTTATGGGCATGCTTACCCTGATCAGGTAGGCGGACATAATCTTGTGTGCCTGTTGTTAGAATTTTTGGTACCGGTCCCCGTGAGGGACGTTTTGGCCACGACAGTTGTCATTGTGTCTTTGGTAGACACGGGGCCACCCAGGACTAACCCAGTTGGGAGTGGGTCGGAGTGGCCGGGAGAGTGTCATGGCAGTAGGTCGGTTTCGTCGGAATGCCGTTGGTCCACCCGAATGGGAGGACGAGGCCATGGGTTCCGTGGTGTGGGTACAGTGTGCTACCTCTGCAGAGTGTATATAAAGTCTATCGATAGCAACACGTTCGTAGTAGGTCCCACTATCAGGTCTTGATCGAAATGGAGGATAAACCTGAAGTAATTAAGTTGGTAAATAAATATGTGATAACGAGAATATGGTGACTTGGACTATGAGATAGTCATGACACAAGGTCTCGATGAGAGTTAGACCAAGTGTGGTCGTGGTTGTGATCGCCGGAAAGATCACCATTCGGTTGCGAGGCAACCCGTTGGTAAGAGAGTCCGAGGGACTCGGTGCACAAGTTTGATTGCATTGCATGAGTAATATGTTGCATTTAAAAACCAAGGCGGAATAGAAGATGATTGCATAAAGTTAACATGCTATGTCTGCATTGGATATTATCGGTAGTTTATTTTCAGCATAGTTTCATGATGCCATGCCATGCTATGATTGATTCATGTTAAAATATGTCATGATTGATGCTATGTTTTGCCATTGCCATGTTAGAAGCATGACCTGATATGCCATGCCATTGCCATGTTAGTAGATGTTATGATTTTGGTCATGCTTAGTTAAATTTTTATCATGCCATGTTTAGTAATTGATATGAGATAGGTTGTTGCATACGCGTGGTTCTCGCTCTGTCTTCTGCTTGTTTGGATGCTATGTATTTGGTTGTCTTGCAAGTACATTCAATGTACTGACATGGCGTGTCATGCCAGTTTTGTAGGTCATACCCGAATTGTTCGCTTGATCCGTCGTGCTAGGCCGTAACCTTGCCAGTCATGTGAGTTGTGGAGCCCAGCCAGAGTTGTTATACTGCCAAACCAAGACTTCCGCCGCAATTCAATCAGACTTCCGCTGTCATTTAATAGCCTTAGGGCTATGCCAGATAATTGTATTCATCAATGATGTAATCTTATATACATGTATTTGATGAATATTCTTGTACCTGGAATGCTGTATTATGGACCTGTCGTGCGTCAGGTGTTATCCTGGGCTGACGTGCGAAGGCCCCCTGCTCCATGCGGATCGGGGTGCCACAGCACCAGACCCTGCAACACTTCTTCGGCGTTACGCATGAAGGTATTTGGAAGGTGCTCTTTAAGGCCAACGAGACATGGCCAAAGGAGACCGAAGACCGTGGGTACAACCTGACCCACCCCGCCAGTCCGGTAAGTTTTTTCGTGTTTTCGAGGTGTATCCTTTACTTACATACTCAAGGCGCATGTCTAAGCTTCCCTGTCTTTTCTTTTTCAGGGTTGGACGAAGAAGGCGGAGTTGATCAAGAGTCCGGCTCCACTGCCCGAAGACCCAGCAATCCCACTTCTGACGAAGATGCTGGTTCCGGCGCCCTACCAAGCACCAGAGAAGAAGGCCAAGGGGACCAAAGGTGGCCTCCGCCACAAGGGCACTTCGGACGTGACGTCCGAAGACGCCGAGACCCAGTCCTCACCCACCACCAACGACGACGAGGAGGAGGAAGAAAGCAACTCCCCCCTGAGGGGGGAAGGAAGAAAAGGGCGGCCCCCACGCATCTGGAGGCCGAAGCGTCCAAGAGGGGGAGAGCCTCCCCTGCGGACGATACCGTGCTGGACACCGACAGCAGCTCAGAGTGGCGCCCCAGGGATAAGCCCCCGGCCGGATCATAAGTATTCGGAGGCTCTAACGCACTTATATGTCCGACTCCTTTATTTCGCAATTCTAATGCGTTGAATCACGTGCTGCAGTCCAGCCCACGACAGCTCCCAGCGATCCTCATCGAGGGGTTCGCTGGATCCAAAGGCTATGGACAGTGATTCGCTGCTGACAGCCACCTCTCCCAAGGCCACGGACGACGCCGAGGCAGTGTCCCGAAGGATCTTCACGGGCCAGGGAGAGACGCAGAGGGCCATTAGGATGGCGCCGGAGGGCGAAACCACGGCTGCCGGACACCAGGGGGAGCAAGTCCCCCTGGAGGCTGGCGATGGGGGCCATGTCCAGTACGCCCCCCAGCCAAATGCTATTCCGAAGACTCGTACGGCTCTGGAATCAAGCAGGCAGCCTCCTTTGAAAGAAGGAGGTGCACCTATCCCACCGGTGCCCTGTGTCCATCTAGAGGCACCGAATACTTTAATGGAAGCGCTGCGAGGCGCTTCCATCGTGGAAGAACACCGCACCCTCATGGATACGGTGATTGAGAGGGTTTAGTCTGTTAAGAGCGGGCTGACCGAGGCCTGCACCCACCTTCTAACAGGCTTTAAGGTAGGCGACGCAATTATGTAAAAAAATAGTCACAGTATAGACAGTAGCCCCTGAGACTCTGTCCGGTGTTCGAAAAGAAGAGCCGAACAGAGGATCAAATAGTTTTCGCAGGAGACTAACCATATATGTCTATGTGAATAAGCAGGCGTCGCTGCTGGCCGCGACTTCTCATGCTGCCGAAGTCTCCGGACTGAAGCAGAGGCTGGAGCGAGCTGAGGAGGAGCTCAGCTAAGCAAGGAAACACCTGGAGGATAGGCAAGGTATGTGATGACCTGCTGTATATCATAAAGGATTGATGATTTATGTTTACTATAGTGCCATGGTATTTGTAGGAGCGGCGACTGAGGTGGAAACCCTCAAGAAGGCGCTGGCCGAGGCCGAGGAGAGGGCTGCCAAGGAACAAGCCGCCCACGAAAAGCACGAGGCCAAGGTCGGTGAGGTCCAGCAAGAGCTCCAGGACGCTGTGAAGAAATGTGAGTCCTTGGAGCGCAATATTACGGCTCAAGAGACCGAACTCGCCAAGGCTCGCCAAAGCGCACAAGATGCCCGGGTTGAAGCCCAGGGCGCTCTCCAGGAGATTCAAGAGGCCAAGAAGATTGTGGCGGGTAAGGCCTTCATTATGTAGAGCAAATATGTGAAGAAGAGGGATCTCTTACTAACCCGGATTTGGATTTCTCCAGGAGCGTTTGCGGATTTGCCGCGCAGTGTAGCCGATGCTGCAGAGTTCTTCCGAGCCGAAGAGGGGAACTCGACGGAAAAGCTGTTCTGGTCGCAATACCTTGCGCCAGAACATCCGGTGCCCTTTAGCGACCTGCTAAAACAGCTGGTCGAACTGCATAGGGTGGCCGAACTAGCCATGAAGGAATTAATAATCCGGCTGTGGCCTGCGGAAGCTATACCTAGCAGCTACTTCGGGCTCATGAAGCGGCTGGTCAATGCCTGCCCCCGGCTTGATGTCATCAAGCGGTCGGTCTTCATTGAGGATGCGCGGATGGCCTTCGTCTGCGTCAAGGTGCAGTGGGCGAAGATGAACGCCGTCAAGCTCGCGACCGAGGGGCCGCCCGCTGGCAAGGAGCACCGCACGCCCGGGCGGTATTTTGAAGATGTCCTGGAGGGATCCCGCATTGTAGCGGAGCAATGTTCTAAGGACATTATTTTAAATGAAATGTTTTCATGTTATCCTGTCCTGTATGGTAAAACGAAGCTGTTATGTAATATAACGTTTGTTAGTATTGCAATTTTACCTCATGTGCGGCCGTTTTTATTAAATCTGAGGGTTGGCCAGTCGTCGGCTTCAGCCCCCACGTAGGTAGTACGGGGGTGTTCAGGATGGAATCTAAACACTCTTGATCCAAAAACTTGGTCCTTGAAGGAGGTGTTTAGCGCAATGAACCAGGCAATCGAATTATGTGGCTTTATCACGCTCACTTAGCCATAGGAGTTTGACAACAAAAATATAGGCGCAGCCCCTAGTTAGCATTTAATCTGGACTAGGGTTGCTATAAACACCTGATCGGACTGAGGCCGATTCGTCGCATAATGCGGAAAAAATCGCAAAAGATTTGTAACCTCCGAACAGCTGTCCGGCTCACGCCGCACCATGACAGTCAGTTTTCGGCTTTCTCTACTGAGGTGCTCATCTGGATAAACCAGGACACAATCGCAGTAGTTCTCCCTTTACTACCCTAGCCGATAGAGCGGAACGTAAGGTAGTAAGCACAGGAGCCGGGCAACCCAACTATTGACAAAAGACATGATTCGAAGCCAATGCATATAATGCTGAAATTCGGGGCGCCGAACTGTACTATAAAAGTGTTTGGACTTTGTTGCCATAGTATGGAGCATAGTAAAGCCCCTGTCCAATTAAAGCGTACCAAAGTGTACGTGTGCAATCGATAAGAATAACGAAATGAAATGAGATTGTAAGCTAGTGCCACGTAAGTTGGGCCTCAAATAGTTCTCGCTGTAATTTGATTGATACGTCAAAACGTATTTGTACAAATAGTGCGATAAGCAACCTGGCTATTTAACATGCCAAGACCAAGGGGGGCTGCGTGTGGGTCCTGAAAATGGGTAGGACGATCATCGAAGAGAAAGTCTAGAGATTCCCCCACACGTCTGTGCTGCCTGCCACCTTGGTGTATCCGTCCCTCGAAAGGTCCGACGAACAGGCCACCGCTAGGGGTCTGAAAAAGAAACCTGAAAAGGATATAAAAGGAAAAGTGAAAGTATGTGTGTCCAGGGAAGGTCAAGCCGTATTGTGGACCACAGTCTGGTTATCCCTCCGTCTCTGCCCATGGTATTTTGAGAGCGTAGTTATGTGCGCGCGGTACGTATGCCGCCATTTGGTCGGGACTGAGATGGAGGCCGAATTGCTAGTCTGACTCCTAACGAGCCGGACTGTCAAGCTGCAGAGTAGTCTGAACTCGTTTGACAGTGTCCGGGAGCTTGGCCACTGAATTAAAATTCTGCCTTAAAAGGTTGCTCTGTACTTCCACTGCCAGGGCCGCGGTGTGTTCTTCAGTACGGAGGGAACGCTCCGTGTTTCCATTGACTGTTATGACCCCGCGTGGTCCGGGCATCTTGAGCTTGAGATAAGCATAGTGTGGCACCGCATTAAATCGAGCGAATGCGGTTCGTCCGAGCAGTGCGTGATAGCCATTGCAGAAGGGGACGATATCGAAGATCAACTCTTCGCTTCTGAAGTTGTCCGGTGACCCGAAGACAACTTCCAGTGTGATTGAGCCCGTACAACGAGCCTCTACACCTGATATAACTCCTTTAAAGGTAGTTTTGGTGGGCTTGATCCTTGATGGATCGATGCCCATTTTGTGCACTGCATCCTGATAAAGCAGGTTGAGGTTGCTGCCACCGTCCATGAGGACTCGCGTCAGGTGGAATCCATCAATTATTGGGTCAAGGACCAGTGCGGCTGAACCGCCATGACAAATACTAGTCGGATGATCCCTGCGATCGAAGGTGATCGGGTATGACGACCATGGATTAAATTTTGGGGCGACTCGCTCTATCGCATAGACGTCCCTGAGCGCGCGCTTGCGCTCCCTCTTGGGGATATGGGTAGCGTATATCATGTTCACCGTTTTGACCTGAGGGGGAAACTTCTTCTGTTCCCCTGTATTCGGTGGACGGGCCTCCTTGTCATCGTCCTTGCTTTGCGACCCCTTCTCCTTGTTCCTGACATTTATCTTGCTGGCCTGTTTAAAAACCCAGCAACTTCTGTTGGTGTGATTGGCTGGTTTATCGGGGGTGGCGTGTATCTGGCATGGGCGATCGAGTATGCGATCAAAGCTGGATGAGCCCGAATTGTTCCTTTGGAATGGCTTCTTCGGCTGGCCGGACTTGGAGCCACTGAATCAGGCGTTGACCGCCGCGTCGTCGGTATTATCACCGTTGCTTCGACGCTTGTGTCTGTTGTGTCGGGGCTTGCCGTTGCTATTTCTGGCTTCCGAAGTGCCAGGTTCGCTTGAATTGTTACTGCTACGGGCTAGCCAACTATCTTCGCCCGCACAAAAGCGGGTCATAAGCGCCGTGAGGGCTGCCATGGACTTTGGCTTTTCTTGGCCGAGGTGTCGGGCGAGCCATTCGTCTCAGATGCTATGTTTAAAGGCCGCTAGGGCTTCGGCATCCGAGCAGTCGACGATCTGGTTCTTTTTGGTTAAGAACCTAGTCTAGAATTTCCTGGCTGACTCTCCGGGTTGTTGAATTATGTGACTTAAGTCGTCGGCATCCGGAGGTCGAACATACGTACCTTGGAAGTTGTCAAGGAAAGGTTCTTCCAAGTTTTCCCAGCTGCCAATGGAGTTTTCAGGCAGACTGTTCAACCAGTGCCGAGCCGGTCCTTTGAGTTTTAGTGGGAGGTATTTGATGGCATGGAGACCATCGCCACGGGCCATATGAATATGGAGAAGAAAATACTCGATCCATACCGCGGGGTCTGTTGTCCCATCATATGATTCGATGTTTACTGGTTTAAACCCTTCTGGGAATTTGTGCTCCATTACCTCGTCAGTGAAGCAAAGGGGGTGTGCGGCACCTCTATATCGGGCCACGTCGTGACGTAGCTCGGATGGAGTCCGTATGCGGTTGTCGGCCCGGGCATGATTATGATTGTTGCCTCCGGCTAGGTAGCCGTTGTCGTGTGTCGGGGCACGCCCCCGCAATCCATAGATCGATCTTTTCTGACCTGCTCTATTGTCCAAGTTCTATCGTAGGTCATATGTATGTCCCCGAGCTGTTTTATCTCTGCCTTTACGGTGAGGTAGTATGGGCTGGTGTTCGGCTTGAGTTGCCGCTTTGTCCCGGCCACGTGGTGGTCAGTCAGCCGCATTGCGCGATGATGGTATGGGCTCCAGCGCCTCGTCATCGAACTGAGGTAGCAATTTGCGCTTCAGATAACTTTTGGCTGGGAGCTTGAGGTCGTATTCCTCGGTTGCCAGGACATTAGTCCATCTATCGTTGAGTAGATCTTGATCAGCTTGAAGCTGCTGCTGCATCTTTTTCAGGCTCCTTGTAGTGGCTATTAGCCGGCGCTTGAAGCGCTCCTGCTCGAGAGGTTCCGCAAGCATGATAAAATCCTCATTGTCGAGGCTCACCTCATCCTCGGAGAGCGGAAGATAATTACTGTCCTCCGAGTCTTCGTTTATGGCCTGTTCATCAGGGCTAACTTGCCCGTCTTCCCGTTCGTCCTGTTCGGAAATTGGCTCAATGGGGTCTTCATTGTCTTCGGCATCGTCCGGAGTATTGTTTTCTCCTGTGCCGGTATTGCTGTCTTTTCCACGGCGTGACTTGGAGCAGCGCCGCTGACGTCGGCGCTTTGGCTGTATCTCAGGGGGTTTATCCTCGACTGGGTCTTCCTTGTTGTCGCTGCTATTCTCTTTGGGTGTATCTACCATGTACGCGTCATACGAGGAAGTGGCCATCCAACATCCGGTAATCGGCGGGTTTTGGGCCTCCTCTTCTCCGGCATCGTCGTCCATACCGTCGATGTCTTCAGAGCCGTAATCGAGCATGTCGGTTAAGTCCTCGACAGTGGCTATGAAGTGGGAGGTGGTGGGAAGCGAAATTCCCGGTCATCAACCCCCAATTCAAACCGGATATAATTCGGCTATGAGTCCCCTGCTAAGGAGAGGGTTTTTAATGAGTTCAGCACATCGCCTAAAGGTGAGTGCCGGAAGATGTTCGTGATGCTGAATTCGACGACCGGGCCCGATCGGGCTCGACGGGCGCGGACGCTCGTGGTTCGGAACCTGTGGCCGGAGACGAATCTGAGGTTCCGATGACATAGGTCATGCTCGAGGTTGGGTCTGTGTGCGGCTCCAGCGCCGCTGAGTCTGCGACTCCCGTGGCGGGGTTGAGCTTACCGTCCTCGGATGGCGCAATCTGCTCCAGATCTAGGGCCGGAGCACTTACAGGTGCTATCTCCCGGGTATGGTCCGGTGATAGATTTAGGTCATGCTCATCGCGGTGGCAGGGAGCGGCTGCCGTGGGCTCGAATCCGTCGAAGATCAAGTCTCCGCGGGTATCAGCAACGTAGTTCAAGCTTCCAAACCTGACCTGATGGCCAGGGGCGTAGCTGTCAATCTGCTCTAGATGGCCACGCGAGTTGGCCCGCAGCACGAAGCCACCGAATATGAAGATCTGTCCGGGGAGAAAAACCTCCCCCTGGACAGCATTGTTGTAGATGATTGACGGGGCCATCGAGATCGCGGAGATGCCGTGCGTTCGGTACTTGGAACGGTTGGATCGCGAAGACGTTCAACTACATCAACCGCGTTACTAAACGCTTCCGCTTTCGGTCTACGAGGGTACGTGGACACACTCTCCCCGGTCGTTGCTATGCTTCTCCTAGATAGATCTTGCATGATCTGATACGTCTCCAATGTATCTATAATTTTTGATTGTTCCATGCTATTATATTATCCATCTAGGATGTCTTATATGCATTTATATGCTATTTTATATGATTTTTGGGACTAACCTATTAACCTAGAGCCCAGTGCCACTTTCTGTTTTTCCTTGTTTTTGAGTATCGCAGAAAAGGAATACCAAACGGAGTCCAATTGACGTGCCAATTTTTGATGATTTTTTATGGACCAAAAGAAGCCCCCGGAGTAAAAGAGTTGGACCAGAAGAGTCCCGGGCTGTCCACAAGGGTGGGGGGCGCGCCCACCCCCCATGGGCGTGGGCCCCTATCTCCTGGACGACTCGGAGACCCCCCCTGACGTGAGACCTACGCCAAAAATTCCCATAAATACAGAAACCTCCAGAAAATAACCTAGATCGGGAGTTCCGCCGCCGCAATCCTCTGTAGCCACCAAAAACCAATCGGGACCCTGTTCCGGTGATGTCTACTATGCAACCTTCTTCTTGTAGACGTTGTTGGGCCTCCAAGTGTAGAGGTTTGTAGGACAGTAGCAAATTTCCCTCGAGTGGATGACCTAAGGTTTATCAATCCGTGGGAGGCGTAGGTTGAAGATGGTCTCTCTCAAACAACCCTGCAACCAAATAACGAAGAGTCTCTTGTGTCCCCAACACACCCAATACAATGGTAAATTGTATAGGTGCACTAGTTCGGCGAAGAGATGGTGATACAAGTGCAATATGGATGGTAGATATAGGTTTTTGTAATCTAAAAATATAAAAACAGCAAGGTAGCAAGCAATAAAAGTGAGCGTGAACGGTATTGCAATGCTAGGAAACAAGGCCTAGGGTTCATACTTTCACTAGTGCAAGTTCTCTCAACAATAATAACATAATTGGATCATATAAGTATCCCTCAACATGCAACAATGAGTCACTCCAAAGTCACTAATAGCAGAGAACAAACGAAGAGATTATTGTAGGGTACGAAACAACCTCAAAGTTATTATTTCGGGTCGATCTATTCAAGAGTCCGTAGTAAAATAACATGAAGCTATTCTTTCCGTTCAATCTATCATAGAGTTCGTACTAGAATAACACCTTAAGATACAAATCAACCAAAACCCTAATGTCACCTAGATACTCCAATGTCACCTCAAGTATCCGTGGGTATGATTATACGATATGCATCACGCAATCTCAGATTCATCTATTCAACCAACACAAAGAACTTCAAAGAGTGACCCAAAGTTTCTACCGGAGAGTCAAGACGAAAACGTGTGCCAACCCCTATGCATAGGTTCATGGGCGGAACCCGCAAGTTGATCACCAAAACATACATCAAGTGGATCACGTGATATCCCATTGTCACCAGCGTGAACTTGTGATATCACGTGATCCACTTGTTCTGTGGTGACAATGGGATATCCCATTTTTGTGGTGATAAGGATCACCAAAACATACATCAAGTGGATCACGTGATATCCCATTTCAGTGACCTTGTGAACTTATGCATAGGGGTTGGCACACGTTTTCGTCTTGACTCTCTGATAGAAACTTTGGGGCACTCTTTGAAGTACTTTGTGTTGGTTTGAATAGATGAATATGAGATTGTGTGACGTATATTGTATAATCATACCCACACATACTTGAGGTGACATTGGAGAATCTAGGTGACATTAGGGTTTTGGTTGATATGTGCTGAAGGTGTTATTCTAGAACAAACTCTAGGATAGATCGAATGGAAAGAATAGCATCGTGTTATTTTACTATGGACTCTTGAATAGATCGATCGGAAAGAATAACTTTGAGGTGGTTTCGTACCCTACAATAATCTCTTCGTTTGTTCTCCGCTATTAGTGACTTTGGAGTGACTCTTTGTTGCATGTTGAGGGATAGTTATATGATCCAATTATGTTATTATTGTTGAGAGAACTTGCACTAGTGAAAGTATGAACCCTAGGCCTTGTTTCCTAGCATTGCAATACCGTTTACGCTCACTTTTATCGCTTGCTACCTTGCTATTTTTATATTTTCATATTACAGAAACCTATATCTACCATCCATATTGCACTTGTATCACCATCTCTTCACCGAACTAGTGCACCTATACAATTTACCATTGTGTTAGGTGTGTTGGGGACACAAGAGACTCTTTGTTATTTGGTTGCAGGGTTGCTTGAGAGAGACCATCTTCATCCTATGCCTCCCATGGATTGATAAACCTTAGGTCATCCACTTGAGGGAAATTTGCTACTGTCCTACAAACCTCTGCACTTGGAGGCCCAACAACGTCTACAAGAAGAAGGTTGCGTAGTAGACATCAAGCAGTTTCTGGCGCTGTTGCCGGGGAGGTGAGTGCTTGAAGGTATATCTTTAGATCTTGCAATCGAATCTTTTAGTTTCTTGTTTTATCACTAGTTTAGTCTATAAAAGAAACTACAAAAAATGGAATTAAGGTTGCCTCATTTGTTTCATCTTTTTAATGTCTTTCGTGAAAATGATGGAAAGGAAAATTGTGCTCAAGTGCTAGAAGAAGAATTACATAGAATGATTGGCATAAATGATGAGCATGATTGCAATGTTGTTAGTATGAATTCTTTGAATACCCATGATGCTAATGATATGCAAAGCCACAAGCTTGGGGATGCTATGTTTGATGAAGATGATATGTTTAGTCCCCCAAGTTTTGATGAGCAAATTTATTATGATGAAAGCATGCCTCCTATTTATGACGATTATTGTGATGACACGTATGCTATAAAGAATAAAGATAACCATGAAAAATGTCATCATGATTTTAATTTTCAATTGGATTATGCTTCACATGATAGTTATTTTGTTGAGTTTGCTCCCACTACTATACATAAGAACAAATCTGCTTATGTGGAGAGTAATAAAATTTCTATGCAAGTAGATCATGAAATGAATGCTTTATGTGCTGGTTATATGGTTGAATTCATTCATGATGATACTGAAAATTATTATGAGGGAGGAACATATGCTTGTAGGAATTGCAATAATATCAAGTTTCCTCTCTATGTGTTAAAAGTTCTGAAGTTATGCTTGTTTTGCCTTCCTATGCTAGTTGATTATTGTTCCCATAAGTTGTTTGCTCACAAAATCCCTATGCGTAGGAAGTGGGTTAGGCTTAAATGTGCTTGTCATATTCTTCATGATGCTCTCTTTATGTTTCAATTCTTATCTTTTATGTGAGCATGATTGAAATCATGATGCCTAGCTAGGGGCGTTAAACGATAGCGCTTGTTGGGAGGCAACCCAATTTTATTTTTGTTCTTTGCCTTTAGCTCCTGTTTAGTAATAAATAATCTATCTAGCCTCTGGTTAGATGTGGTTTTATGTTTTAATTAGTGTTTTTGCCAAGTAGAACCAATAGGATCTTCTTGGGTGATAGTTGTTTGATCTTGCTGAGAAAGACAGAAACTTTGTGCTCACGAAAAAAATGTTAATATTCACCAGAACATGATAAAATACTGATTCTTTTTGCAGAAGATTAATATACAAATTATACAGGTTTTCCTAGTTTTTCAGAATTTTTGGAGTTACAGAAGTATTCAAATGTTAAAGATTACTACAGACTGTTCTGTTTTCTATGTGTTGTTTGCTTATTTTGATGAATCTAAGAGTAGTATCGGAGGGTATGAACCATAGAGAAGTTGGAATACAGTATATATTACACCAATATGAATTTAGAATGAGTTCACAACAGTACCTAGGTGGTGATTTATTTTCTTATACTAAGGGAGCTTACGAGTTTTCTGTTGAGTTTTGTGTTGTGAAGTTTTCAAGTTTTGGGTAAAGATTCAATGAACTATGGAATAAGGAGTGGCAAGAGCCTAAGCTTGGGTATGCCCAAGGCACCCCAAGGTAATATTCAAGGACAACCAAGAGCCTAAGCTTGGGGATGCCCCGGATGGCATCCCCTCTTTCGTCTTCGTTCATCGGTAACTTTACTTGGAGCTATATTTTTATTCACCACATGATATGTGTTTTGCTTGGAGCGTAATTTTATTTTATTTTGTTTTGCTTGCTGTTTGAATAAAATACCAAGATCTGAAATTCTTAAATGTTAGAGAGTCTTCACATAGTTACATAATTATTCAACTACTCACTGATCTTCACTTATATCTTTCGGAGTAGTTTGTCGTTTGCTCTAGTGCTTCACTTATATCTTTTAGAGCACGACGGTGGTTTTATTTTGAAGAAATAGATCAACTCTCATGCTTCACTTATATTATTTTGAGAGTCTTAAACAGCATGGTAATTTGCTTTGGTTATGAAATTAGTCCTAATATGATGGCATCCAAGATGGGTATAATAAAAACTTTCATATAGAGTGCATTGAATACTATGAGAAGTTTGATACTTGATGATTGTTTTGAGATATAAAGATGGTGATATTAGAGTCATGCTAGTTGAGTATTTGTGAATTTGAGAAATGCTTGTGTTGAAGTTTGCAAGTCCCATAGCATGCACATATGGTAACCGTTGTGTAACAAATTTGAAGCATGAGGTGTTTCTTTGATTGCCCTCCTTATGAGTGGCGGTCGAGGACGAGCGATGGTCTTTTCCTACCAATCTATCCCCCTAGGAGCATGCGCGTAGTGCTTGGTTTTGATGACTTGTAGATTTTTGCAATAAGTATGTGAGTTATTTATGACTAATGTTGAGTCCATGGATTATACGCACTCTCACCCTTCCATCATTGCTAGCCTCTTCGGTACCGTGCATTGCCCTTTCTCACCTTGAGAGTTGGTGCAAACTTCGCCGGTGCATCCAAACCCCGTGATATGATACGTTCTATCACACATAAACCTCCTTATATCTTCCTCAAAACAGCCACCATACCTACCTATTATGGCATTTCCATAGCCATTCCGAGATATATTGCCATGCAGCTTTCCCCCGTTTCATTTATTATGACACGCTTCATCATTGTCATATTGCCTTGCATGATCATGTAGTTGACATCGTATTTGTGGCAAAGCCACCATGCATAATTTTTCATACATGTCACTATTGATTCATTGCCCATCCCGGTACACCGCCGGAGGCACTCATATAGAGTCATATTTTGTTCTAGTATCGAGTTGTAATAAAATAGATGTGTGATGATCATCATTATAGAGCATTGTCCCGGAAAAAAAGAAAGGCCAAAAAAAGAGAAAGGCCAAATTAAAAAACGAGAAAAAAGGCCAAAAAAGGAAGGCCCAAAAAAGTAAAAAAAAAATATATAAAAGAAGGGACGATGGTACTATCCTTTTTCCACACTTATGCTTCAAAGTAGCACCATGATCTTCATTATAGAGAGTCTCTTATTTTGTCACTTTCATATACTAGTGGGAATTTTTCATTATAGATCTTGGCTTGTATATTCCAACGATGGGCTTCCTCAATGCCCTAGGTCTTCGTGAGCAAGCAAGTTGGATGCACACCCACTTAGTTTCTTTTGTTGAGCTTTCATATATTTATAGCTCTAGTGCATCCGTTGCATGGCAATCCCTACTCCTTGCATTGACATCAATTGATGGGCATCTCCATAGCCCGTTGATTAGCCGCGTCAATGTGAGACTTTCTCTTTTTTTTTGTCTTCTCCACACAACCCCCATTATCATATTCTATTCCACCCATAGTGCTATGTCCATGGCTCACGCTCATGTATTGCGTGAAAGTTGAAGAAGTTTGAGAATACTAAAGTATGAAACAATTGCTTGGCTTGTCATCGGGCTTGTGCATGATGGGAGCATTTTGGGTGACGAAAATGAAGCATGGCCAAACTATATGATTTTGTAGGGATGAGATTTCTTTGGCTATGAAATTTTGAGAAGACATAATTGCTTGGTTAGTATGCTTGAAGTATTATTATTTTTATGTCAATATTAAACATTTGTCTTGAATCTTTCGGATCTGAACATTCATGCCACAATAAAGAAAATTGCATTGATAAATGTGTTAGGTAGCATTCCACATAAAAAATTCTGTTTTTATCATTTACCTACTCGAGGACGAGCAGGAATTAAGCTTGGGGATGCTTGATACGTCTCCAACGTATCTATAATTTTTTATTGTTCCATGCTATTATATTATCCATATAGGATGTTTTATATGCATTTATATGCTATTTTATATGATTTTTGGGACTAACCTATTAACCTAGAGCCCAGTGCCAGTTTCTGTTTTTTCCTTGTTTTTGAGTATCGCAGAAAAGGAATACCAAACGGAGTCCAATTGACGTGCCAATTTTTGATGATTTTTTATGGACCAAAAGAAGCCCCCGGAGTAAAAGAGTTGGGCCGGAAGAGTCCCGGGCTGTCCACGAGGGTGGGGGGCGCGCCCACCCCCTGGGCGTGGGCCCCTAACTCGTTAACGACTCGGAGACCCCCCTGACGTGAGACCTATGCCAAAAATTCCTATAAATACAGAAACCTGCAGAAAAGAACCTAGATCGGGAGTTCCGCCGCCGCAAGCCTCTGTAGCCACCAAAAGCCAATCGGGACCCTGTTCCGGCACCCTGCCGGAGGAGGGATCCCTCACCGGTGGCCATCTTCATCATCCCGGCGCTCTCCATGACGAGGAGGGAGTAGTTCACCCTCGGGGCTGAGGGTATGTACCAGTAGCTATGTGTTTGATCTCTCTCTCTCGTGTTCTTGATTTGGCACGATCTTGATGTATCGCGAGCTTTGCTATTATAGTTGGATCTTATGATGTTTCTCCCCCTCTACTCTCTTGTAATGGATTGAGTTTTCCCTTTGAAGTTATCTTATCAGATTGATTCTTTAAGGATTTGAGAACACTTGATGTATGTCTTGCATGTGCTTATCTGTGGTGACAATGGGATATTCACGTGATCTACTTGATGTATGTTTCGGTGATCAACTTGCGGGTTCTGTGACCTTGTGAACTTATGCATAGGGGTTGGCACACGTTTTCGTCTTGACTCTCCGGTAGAAACTTTGGGGCACTCTTTGAAGTACTTTGTGTTGGTTTGAATAGATGAATCTGAGATTGTGTGATGCATATAGTATAATCATACCCACGGATACTTGAGGTGACATTGGAGTATCTAGGTGACATTAGGGTTTTGGTTGATATGTGTCTTAAGGTGTTATTCTAGTACGAACTCTAGGATAGATCGAACGGAAAGAATAGCTTCGTGTTATTTTACTATGGACTCTTGAATAGATCGATCAGAAAGAATAACTTTGAGGTGGTTTCATACCCCACAATAATCTCTTCGTTTGTTCTCCGCTATTAGTGACTCTTTGTTGCATGTTGAGGGATAGTTATATGATCCAAATATGTTATTATTGTTGAGAGAACTTGCACTAGTGAAAGTATGAACCCTAGGCCTTGTTTCCTAGCATTGCAATACCGTTTACGCTCACTTTTATCGCTTGCTACCTTGCTGTTTTTATATTTTCAGATTACAAAAACCTATATCTACCATCCATATTGCACTTGTATCACCATCTCTTCACCGAACTAGTGCACCTATACAATTTACCATTGTATTGGGTGTGTTGGGGACACAAGAGACTCTTGGTATTTGGTTGCAGGGTTGCTTGAGAGAGACCATCTTCATCCTACGCCTCCCACGGATTGATAAACCTTAGGTCATCCACTTGAGGGAAATTTGCTACTGTCCTACAAACCTCTGCACTTGGAGGCCCAACAACGTCTACAAGAAGAAGGTTGCGTAGTAGACATCAAGCAGTTTCTGGCGCTGTTGCCGGGGAGGTGAGTGCTTGAAGGTATATCTTTAGATCTTGCAATCGAATCTTTTAGTTTCTTGTTTTATCACTAGTTTAGTCTATAAAAGAAACTACAAAAAATGGAATTAAGGTTGCCTCATTTGTTTCATCTTTTTAATGTCTTTCGTGAAAATGATGGAAAGGAAAATTGTGCTCAAGTGCTAGAAGAAGAATTACATAGAATGCTTGGCATAAATGATGAGCATGATTGCAATGTTGTTAGTATGAATTCTTTGAATACCCATGATGCTAATGATATGCAAAGCCACAAGCTTGGGGATGCTGTGTTTGATGAAGATGATATGTTTAGTCCCCCAAGTTTTGATGAGCAAATTTATTATGATGAAAGCATGCCTCCTATTTATGACGATTATTGTGATGACACGTATGCTATAAAGAATAAAGATAACCATGAAAAATGTCATCATGATTTTAATTTTCAATTGGATTATGCTTCACATGATAGTTATTTTGTTGAGTTTGCTCCCACTACTATACATAAGAACAAATTTGCTTATGTGGAGAGTAATAAAATTTCTATGCAAGTAGATCATGAAAAGAATGCTTTATGTGCTGGTTATATGGTTGAATTCATTCATGATGCTACTGAAAATTATTATGAGGGAGGAACATATGCTTGTAGGAATTGCAATAATATCAAGTTTCCTCTCTATGTGTTAAAAGTTCTGAAGTTATGCTTGTTTTGCCTTCCTATGCTAGTTGATTATTGCTCCCATAAGTTGTTTGCTCACAAAATCTGGGGCATGGCAACAGTGCCCCACCTACCCGTTGACCAGGGCTGGCGTGGCTACAGTGCACCCATCATCACTGCTGATGCCAGCAAACGGCGACCTGACGGAGCACCACTATAGCGGACTCAACTCGGCCACTCCCTGACGATCGACAAGACGGCAAACAGTGCCCCTACGCCCGGCGGGTCCCATGCCCGGAGAACCCGGCGAGCCCTGACACTCGGCGGGTCCCAGCACCGGCTTCTCGGACAATGACAACCCGGCCCCGCGGCCTTGTAACATTACCATTGTACCCCTGGGGGGTTGGCCTATAAAACCCCCAGGAGCCCTCATGCATACGGGCAAGCAGTCAAGCAGGCAAGCAACTCGCGATCACAGGAACTAGCTAGCCACACTCAAGCAAGCAACACCGGGAAAGGGAACAGCCTGAGCCTTGGTCTGCCTTCCTTCTTCCTCGATACAGCACTAGGAGCAACTCTGTACTGTTACATATAAACCACACTCAGCAGGACTAGGGGTGTTATCTCTCCGGAGAGCCCCGAAACTGGGTATGTCTTGCATCCCGCGCTCGCTCATGCCGACCTCGCCTCTGGAGCCCACCAGTGCCCTCAAGCCTCCTCCTCTCTTTAGCCATCCCTTGGCATCTGTCGTGCGCCCACCACGACAGTTGGGGCCCACCGTGGGGCAACTCGAGGTCTTGGCCGGAAGCATGTTCCAGACGGGGCTCTCCTCCGACTCCGACGAGCCCGTCACGCTGGAGGACGACATCATCGACACGCTCGCCGCCTCCTTCGCCGCGCTACGCATCTCCGACGCGCCCGCGGCCGACGAGTACCCCAGGGAGGTACTTGACATCTCCGACTCTCCCCTCTCCCTCGGCGACAGCACTCCTGCCGGAGGAACGGACCTCTGCATGGAGGTCTTCGTCACCGACACCGGCGCCTCTTCCTCATCCAGCGCGGTGCGGAAGGCCGCCGAAGCCAGGGCCGCAATGGAGCGGGCCGGCTCACCCAACCCGCTGTGCGCCACGATGCAGAGCCTTCGCGTCCGACCCGGCCACCAAACGCCGGCAGACCGGCAAGACGGCATGGCAGCCCGCCATGAGTTTCGAGGAGATGCTCGACACTCCCTGCAAGCATCACAGCGACGCGAGGTTGTCCACGCACATGCTTCGACAGTGCGCCATCACCAAGCGCATCATGAGGGGCGACATCCCGCCTCCTCCGGCCCCGGCTCTGGGAGCGGGGCAGCCGCCTCCGCCTCCTCCACCGCCCCCCGCGGGCGGCGTAATGCGCGATGACGTCTACCTGGCCCAGAACGAGACCTATGTTGTCTTCACCAGCCTCGGCGACAACAAGCGTAACGAGCGCCTGCTTCAGCAGGAGGTGAACACCGTCATCCCGGCCAAGCCGGAGTACATGCACTGGTCGGAGCGCCTGGTCACGTGGACCCGGGAAGACCACCCGGCTGTCATGCCGAACCTGGGTGGCTACGCCCTCGTCCTCAACCCCACCATCATCGCACCCCGGCGCACGTGCAAGTTCTCCCGAGTCCTCATCGACGGTGGCAGCAACATCAACATCCTCTACCGCGACACCATGACCAAGCTCGGCCTCGAGGCCAAAAACCTGGAGCCGACCCGGACGATCTTCCACGGCATCGTTCCCGGCCTCTCCTGCTCTCCGATAGGCCGGGTCCCACTCGGCGTCCTATTCGGCGACAGCGACCACTTCCGGCGTGAGCTGCTCTGGTTTGAGGTGGTGGACCTGACCAGCGCGTACCACGCGCTGCTGGGCCGGCCCGCGCTCGCCAAGTTCATGGCGGTCCCCCACTACGCTTACCTGAAAATGAAGCTGTCGGGTCCGAAGGGCCTCATCACCATCACCGGTGACTACCGCAAGTCCCTGGAGTGCGCCTGAGACGGCGCCAAGCTGGCTGAGTCGCTGGTCATAGCCGAGGAGCGGCGCCAGCTCGACCGGATCGTCGCCCTGGCCAACGAGACGTCGGCCGCACTGGTTCCGGCCGAGGAGCCAGCCGACAAGGCCTCATTCAGGCCCTACAAGGAGACCAAGAAAGTGAATCTGAACCCGGAAGACCCCAGCTGCAGCAAGTACGTTGTCGTGGGCACCCACCTCGACAGCAAATAGGAAGGCAAGCTCGTTGGCTTCCTCCGTGAGAATCGGGATATTTTTGCATGGACCCCAAAGGACAAGCCGGGTATCCCGAGGAAGTACGCCGAGCACAAACTCCACGTCCGCAAGGACGCCAAGCCTGTCCATCAACCCCTGTGATGTTTCTCCGAAGAGAAGAGAAGAACCATTGGTGAAGAGGTCGCCAAGCTTTTGGCGGCCGGCTTCATCATGGAAGTGTTTCACCCCGAGTGGCTGGCCAACCCAGTCCTCGTCCTGAAGAAGAACAAGACCTGGAACATGTGTATAGACTACACCAGCCTGAACAAGGCCTGTCCCAAGGATCCATTCGCTCTCCCGCGGATCGATCAAGTCATCGACTCCACCGCCAACTGTGAGCTCCTGTCCTTCCTGGATGCTTACTCCGGCTATCATCAGATAAAGTTGGACCCGGCCGGCGCCCTGAAGACATCCTTCATCATGCCCATCAGGGCATATTGCTACATCACCATGTCATTCGGCCTGAAGAATGCCGGTGCCACCTTCCAACGCTGCATGTAGAAATGCTTGCTGCCGCAACTCGGCCACAACATCCACGTCTATGTGGACGACATCGTGGTGAAGACCAAGCAGCACCTCACGCTCCTCGACGACCTGAAGGAAACCTTCGCCAACCTGCGCGAGTACAAAGTCAAGCTCAACCCGGAGAAGTGCGTTTTCGGCGTCCCGGCTGAAAAGCTACTCGGCTTCCTCGTCTCGGAGCGTGGCATTGAGGCAAACCCGGAGAAGATCAAGGCCATCGAGCGCATGCGCAAGCCGTCTCGGCTGCGCGATGTCCAAAAGTTCACCGGCTACTTGGCCTCGGTTAGCCAGCTTCTCAGCTGGCTGGGCGAGAGGGCCTTGCCCCTGTATCAGCTGATGAAGAAGACGACGCCGTTCGAATGGAACAATCAGGCGGACAAGGCTTTCCGGGACCTCAAGCGCATGCTCTCCACCACAACAGTCCTGGCCGCACCAGCCGAGGAGGAGCCGCTGCTGCTCTACGTTGCCGCCACCTTGCGGCCGGTCAGCATGGTGATGGTGGTCGAGCGACCAGAGGAGGGCAAGGTCCAAGCCGTCCAACGCCTTGTCTACTACCTGAGCGAGGTGCTCTCCGCCTCCAAGCAGAATTACCCGCACTACCAGAAGATGTGTTACGGCGTGTACTTCACCATCAAGAAATTGAAGCAATATTCCAAGAGCACGTTGTTACCGTGGTCAGCACGGCCCACCTTGGCGAGATCATCGGGTGCCGGGACGCCTCTGGGCGGGTCGCCAAGTGGGCGCTCGAGCTAGCCGGCCACACCATCCTCTACGAGCCCCGCACTACGATCAAGTCCCAGGCTTTGGCCGACTTCCTCGTCGACTGGACCGAGACCCAGTACTCGTCGCCGCCGCCGGACTCGACGCACTAGCATGCACTTAGACGGCTCCAAGATGTGACTCAGCCTGCGGGCCGGCATTGTACTATCCTCCCCGAAGGGCTACTGGCTTCAGTACGTGCTCGAGATCCACTTCACCGCCTCCAACAACGTCGCCGAGTACGAAGCCCTTGTGCACGGCCTCCGGCTCGCCAAGGAACTCAGCATCCGATGCATCGTGTGCTACGGCGACTCGGATTTGGTGGTGCAGCAGTGTTCCGGCGAGTGGGACGCCCGAGACCCCAACATGGCGAGCTACCGCTTCCTCGTCCAGAAGCTATCCGGGTTCTTCGCGGGCTGCGAGTTCCTCCACGTCCCACGCGCGGAAAATGAGGCCGCCAACACACACGCCAAGATCGCCTCATGACGGCAGTCCATCCCGTCCGGCGTCTCCCTCGAGCACCTGCACAAGCCATACGTCAAGCCGTCTCCGGACTCCGAGTCCATCTACGTCCCAGACGACCCAGCTGCACCTCAACCCGGCCTAGGGACTGCCGATCCCGGTCTGGGGACTGCCGGTCCCGGCCCGGGGGCTTCCAAACCCGGCCCGGGGACTGTTGAACCCGGCCCGGGGGCTCCAGCCGCCAACCCGACCGCCGTCGTCCCTAACCCGGACGCCGCCATCCCCGGCTCAGGGGCTGCCGCCCCGGAACCCGCCATGGTGGCCGTCTTCGCTGTAGGGACGGCTTCCTCATGGGCCCTCCCCATATCAGAGTTCCTGGAGAACGGGGTTCTCCCCATGGACGAGACCGAGGCCCAGCAAGTGCAACGTCGGGCGTCCGCCTACAGCATTATCAACAACGAGCACGTCAAGCGCAGCTCCACCGGCATATTCCAGCGCTGCATCGAGCAGGACCAGGGCATTGAGATCCTCCTCGATATACACCAGGGCGAGTGCGGGCACCACGCCGCCTCACGGTCCCTGGTGGCCAAGGCTTTCCGCCATGGTTTCTACTAGCCCACGACCCTCCAAGACACCGAGTCGCTCGTCCTCAAGTGCGAGGGATGCCAGCGCTTCAGCAAGCGTAGCCACCAGCCGGCCTTAGCACTCCGAACCATCCTGATCGCCTGGCCCTTCGCAGTTTGGGGACTCGCCATGGTGGGGCCCTTCAAGACCGCTCGAGGCGGCATGACGCATTTTCTGGTGGCGGTGGACAAGTTCACCAAATGGATCGAAGCAAGGCCAATCAAGAATCTGGACGGATCGACGGTGGTCCAGTTCGTCAAAGACATCGCGGTACGCTACGGCATGCCAAACAGCATCATCACGGACAACGGCACCAATTTCGCCAAGGGCACGCTCGCGCAATACTGCTCCGTCTCCGGCATCCGCCTCGACCTGGCGTCCGTTGCACACCCGCGGTCCAACGGCCAGGTCGAGAGGGCCAACGGCCTCATCCTATCCGGCATCAAGCCATGACTCATCGAGCCACTTGTCTGCTCACCCGGCAGCTGGCTCGACGAGTTGCCAGCCGTCCTCTAGAGCCTCCACACCACGCCAAACCGGTCGATCGGGTTCACCCCATTCTTCCTCGTCTACGGAGCCGAAGCCGTCATCCCGACCGACGTCGAGTTCGACTTGCCGCGCGTTGCGATGTACACTGAAGCCGAAGCCAAAGAAGCCCGCGAAGACGGCATTGACCTACTCAAAGAAGCACGCCTCTTGGCACTCAGCCGGTCAGCCATTTATCAGCAAGGCCTGAGGCACTACCACAGCAAGAAGATCAAACCCCTCGTGTTCCGAGAGCGAGACCTCATCCTCCGACTCGTCCAGCAGCAAGCCGGCCAGCACAAGCTGTCCTCCCCGTGGGAAGGCCCCTTCATCATCAGCAAGGCCTTGTGTGACCGCAATTCCTACTACCTCATCGACGCCCGCAAGTCAAACAAGCGCGAGAGGGACACCGCTGGCGAAGAAACAACCCGGCCATGGAACGCGGAACTCCTCCGCCCGTTTTACAGTTAGCTGTGCGCACGTATGTATCACTGCCTTTTGTAATTGTATGAAAATTATGGAGTCCCCGAACGACGCTCGGGGGCTGCCCCTTTTCGACCAAGCTATTGTGTCCCCTGCATTTGTGCATTACCGTCCTCTTGGACCAACCCGGCCACCGGTTCGACTTGCTCGACCCGGGGGCTCGGGGGCTGGCCGGCGTGGTCACTACCCGCCGCCTTCCTTAGCGGTTCCTGACACGTTAAGGTTGCTGCACCCCCCTACTGTCAAGACCGGATTTTTGGGATATTAATTTTCCAGAAAATGGCCCTTGTGCTCACCAGCCCCAGGATTACTGTTAGCTGATGAGGCACCAACTTGATACAGAAATTCTAAGCATAGTACAAAATATGTAGTACAAGACCATTGTGGCCTATGAGTACAACACTTGGTTTCTAGTGGTTGATGGCAGAAGCGGTTTGTGGTTCATCTGCGTCTATGGGACTCCATTTCCCACAAGAACAGCTGACCATGATAACTCCTATCTTCGCGAGGCTGCTATCACCTTTACATGGGTTCCGGGGCTGTCGTCGTAACGCTCTTCTCCACGCAAGAAATCTGGCCAAGACAATAGCCAGGGACAAGCCAGTGAGTACGTTTGAATGTACTCGCAAACATTACGAACACGGGTATAATATAACAAGGGGTAATCATGCTTCGAAGTATTCTATGATCATAACGTCAGTCACAAAATGAACAAAATTCATGATGCACGCATGCATGTTATTCCTGTAAAATGCATTACGGGAGTAGGAATAGAATGCTCCGATCGAGTGTCTGAAGTGACGCCTCGAAAGGAAAAATAAAACATGCCTCAGTCGGGCGTCTGAGCGACACCACAAAAGGGCTTATAAAGAATTAAATAAATAACAAGCATGCCGCAGTCGGGCGTCTGAGCGACACCACATAAAGGGCTTATAAAGGATAAAATAAATAACAAGCATGCCGCAGTTGGGCGTCTGAGCGACACCACATAAAGGGCTTATAAAGGATAAAATAAATAACAAGCATGCTGCAGTCGGGCATCTGAGCGACACCACATAAAGGGCTTATAAAGGATAAAATAAATAACAAGCATGCCGCAGTCGGGCGTCTGAGCAACACCACATAAAGGGCTTATAAAGGATAAAATAAATAACAAGCATGCCGCAGTCGGGCGTCTGAGCGACACCACATAAAGGGCTTATATAATAGAATAATCACAGTGAATATCCAGGAGGTAGGACCGTCCCAGGGATACTCAATACTTCAGATAATGTAAATGGTTAGTCCATAATAACAATAATCATAATCATCACAAGTCACAGGTCATAATCAATGTTCGGGTTTAGCAGTTTTTCCTCCGAAGACCGACACTAAGACCGACACTTGACCCTTCCCAGACTGTAGTCCTTAACCATGGACACGGCTATTCGAATAGATGTATAATCTCTGTAGAGGGTGTACTCTTTACCCACGGGTAACGGATTTCTTTAGTCCATCGGGACTAATTCCGTCTACGGTCTTTTAATTGAAAACACGCCTGACTTGCACACACCAGCTTAACTTACCGGTGTCTGGGATCACCCACGACACCTGTCAAGCGAAACTCTAAGTGGGGAGGCTACAACCTCGACGTAGCATGGGATCACAAAATTATACCGCGCGCAAACTAGGGGAGCTACCCCTTCGGCTACAACCGAAACACCCATGCCCCCGGACCGGATGACTGGCTTTAATCCATGGCCATGGGACCCTCATCACGGCCTCTCTGTACGGTGTGTGCTAGAAAGGGGTTGACAACTTACTGAACCGTACCCTACCTATGGCAAGGACAAGTGGTAGTACGAAGCAAGTATGGGGGTTACTGGAACAAGACTCGATCTACGGCCGACTCAGGAGGTTAGAGTATTCCCTGTGTGATTGTCATAACAAATATATTTCCAATGATAGATAAGCTTAACACTCATCAAGCCTCACCATGCCATACCAGACATACTCGTCTCAATGAGGAACTAGGGACAAGCTCGTGTCTACCCAAGACCGCGACTTTCCCGGCTTCCTTCCGGTATGCATGAGAAGCTTACGAGGATGATCACTATCACCAGCATATCCATTTATAACAGCTAAGAAATCTCCATTGTGCACTCATGCGTATGATTTTATCGTCACATAAAATAGCGTATGCTCCAAGTCAAGGTGATGTTGTAACCGTATCAACAACATCCAAAAATATTATGCCAGGGTTCAGAATGCTTGCCTTCAAGTGTATGCATGTGGGGGTGCACTTTTTGAAGGTTGCCTTTTTCTCCAAAATCCTATTTTGAGAAATATTCAAATAACACATATTTCAAAAACAGTACAAAAATTTGTCCCAAATATTTTTGAAATAAATCTCAAAATAAACTAGATGAAATTTGAAAGAGGTAGGAAAAAGAATCAACTCATTTGGAGTTTTATTTTAAAAGATATAGCCAGTCAAAGATTAGTCAAAGTTCTGTTTTTAATAAAACCAGAAAAGAAAACGTTTCGGGGAAAAAATACGGTTTCGAAGCAGAGGAGACGTACTGGGGACTTTGCGCTTCCACTAAAGCCAGCGTGGGTGGCGCGTGGGTCACTGACAGTGGGTCTAGGGGGCCCACTGGTCAGGTTTGACTAGTCCCCCTCTCACTCCTCTCTCTCTGCCCGAACGGTGGCGGGACTCCGGCGATCGCCGTCGACGAACGGCAGCTCCCCACGGGGCCCTGAGGGCAGGGATGGATCCGCCAGTCTGGGGCGGTCCTCCCGGTGGGCGCTAGGCAGGTGGGGACGAAGGAAGTCACCGGCGGCGAGCTCCGCGGCGGACGGTGGTTCGGGAGCAAATGGTGGCTTCGGGCTATGGTGGTCCTTGGTCGAGGCTGAGGTGCTGGGCAGCTCCGCAAGACCATGGGGAGACGGGTGGTGGTGTTGGATGGACGGGGGAGGGTCTGGTTGCGACGCATGGCACCGGAGCTCGGCGGCGGCCGAACCTGCCGGAGGTGGGGAAGATGGCCTCTTCCGGTCAATCCGAGGCTAGGGGAGCACTAGGGGGAAGGCCTGAGGTCGCCTGAGTGCTCGGAGGGGCTCGGGGCCTCCTTTTATAGCGCAATGAGGCTGGCTCCCGCGGTGGTGGATAAGAACGACGGCGAGTCGCCGTTCTGTAGTGGCCAGGGCGACGTGGCGGCGACGAGCACTAGTCGACGGGCTTGAGGATAGGCTCGGGCTGTTCCAGGGGGCAGCTGGCGCGCGCGGGTGGCTTGGGCGGCGCCATCCACGGCAGAGCCCGCTGCCGACGCCGGCGTGCCGCCAAGGGAGCCCTGACGGTGGCGCTGTAGGGCGCCAGGGAGACTTGGAGGGTTCTGGTGAGTGGGCGAGGGCAGGGCGTGGCTCTGCAGGCGAGCAAGGGCCAGGGGCGGGACGCGGCGACCCGTGCGCACGCACGTGCAAAACGCGTGCTCTGGCCGCGCCCAGAGCACGCACGCCAGGTGCTCGACGAAAAGCCAGCGCGTGCTAGAGGGCTAGGGTGATGCTGGTAGTTAACAGGCCAGGGTTAGGGATAGCTAGGAGGTTAGTGGACATGCTGGATGGGTCAGGGGCTCAAGTCCGTAATGCAAACTAGAAAACATGCCAAAACTGTTCCTGCACACAGGGTGTTCGACAGAATGCCATGGGCATCTAGGCAACTCTTGGGGTGGCCAAAATCTCCAGATCCTAGTCTCTTTAGGAGCTAAAGAAGGTGGTAATGTTAGTTTGGCAAAAACAGAAATTTGTTAGTGCAAGTTTTTGAGAAAACCAGTTTTGGGCAGAAACTAAAGGCTATCAATGCATGTACTAAAAATCCTCCAATGGGTCCACTCTCCTGGACTTAAGGGTTTTGCAGGGAGGTCTATAAGTAGGAAAAAGCTCATGGGCACCAGAGCAAAATAAATTAGGGTTGCAATACAAATCACCAAACTGGGCCAGAATGAAAAAGAGGTTGATTCACTCAAATTATTCAAAGAACATCACTGGGTTATTGCATGAAGCTGAATTATAAGCATCTACTGACATCTCCAAACACTTGGAAGAATCTTTAGGGAAAGATTTAAATAGGTTGTAGTGCAAAAATACCTACTGGACCAGATTTGAAAAATTGATGTAGAGCTCAAAATCTCCAATGACCAAAGGATGTTTTTGCATAAAAGTGATGTGGAAACATCACATGACATCCCCAAATTTTGGTGAAAATTTTAGATGCATTAATCAAATGGTTGCAGTGCAAAAGAGGCTCCAAATTTTTGAAAGATCATTTTAAAAGAATAAAACTCAGGAAAAACAATTATGCAATTTAATCCACTGATGAAGAATTGTTTTATTGGGAGAGTATACAAGTCCCACAATATTTTGGAAAGTTCCACTTGAGGTAAAACTCCACAATATTAAAGAGAAGAGGGGTTCTGAAATCAAAAGAGAAATCCAGAAAAATAAAATTTTGATTTCCTGGCAAAATTTTAATTAATAAAACAAGGTCAAATATTTGGGGTGTTACAACACTACCCCCCTTAAGAAAAATCTCGTCCTCGAGATTTGCTAAGGGTTGTTTAAAAAAAATAATACTCCCATTAGTTGAAACCAAGAGCTTGCTCATAGCACAAACTTAGGGTACGATCATAAACTGCAACACACAAATAAACATAGCTATGACGTTTACAATGAAAACGGCAAAAGGACAGGGTCCTGAGAAAACGTCTCTGGTACAGGGGCACACTCCTCTTCTATCGGGGGAAGCGGATTGACTAGCCGATGAATGCGTCTCTCCTGGTCGGGCCTCAGTGGTCTGCCGATGGCGATCTGAGGATTTAAATCAGCGAGGCTCTGGAGATAACCCATTACCCGCTGAGTCAAACGCTCCTGAGCGATAACATACTGGACAAGGTTGGCCAGTACTGGATCTCTCTCAATTCGTCCACCGGGAAAAGATGCTACTTCTCCGGGTGTTGCACGACTCGGAAAATAATAATATCCTCGTTCCCTGGCATAGGGTACCGCGAATCGAAGACGAGCAAGCGCTTCGTACGCAGCAGCTTCTATGGCCATATGCGGAGTCGGCATGGATTTCCCCACGAAGGAAACTTCCGTTGGGTCTTGGTTTGGGCTTGCGGGAGGGATGTGCACCACTGCCCAATATTTCGAGGTGGAAGGGGTGATCCTCAATTTGAGCAATTCGTACTGGGGTGGATGGATGGTACTCATGGTACTGCAGGTAAAGTCCCACAATAATTTAACAAAACTACCCGGGGTTGCATCTGGAGTTCTCAGATAAATACTGGGGGTCGGCATGGCAAGGAAATGGCTGTGAGTGTTGTTCACAAGGTGAGGGGTACTCGGCAAGGTCACGAGGTGGCCCTTTTATATAGCACTGGGGCTGGGTTATATACCGAGGCGAAGGGTAACTGGTTCTGTTCTATGGGTCGGGGTTAAAGTCACAGATACTCATATCTCACAAATGTGACGTATACTGTGGGTGACGTCGGGGTTAGTTTTGGTGGCTGCGCCCGGAATTTAAAATGCAACTGTACGCTAACGTACATATGCATGGCTACTATTCCAAAATAGGGGCGCACAAGCAGACATCATTTAATAATGGTGATACAGGATCACACAATTACAAGGCGTAGAAATATTAAGGCTCGTTACTACTCGAGCGACTTAGTCTACTACGTTAATATCTAAGCGGGCTTGTCTAGTGGACGTCGAAGCTTCTCCACGGGTTTCACCGTCGGGATCAGCCGGACGAGGTTGAGGGGCTGCAGGGTCGGGGTAGCGATGATGACCGTCGCGGGGGTAGTTGGCCACAACCCCGTTGGAGTGTGTTCCCAAAAGGCGTCGAAGCACTTCTGGGGAGACCAAGGTATTTTGGTCGATGGCTGGGGCAGACCTCAAGGGCTCGATCGGGTGTCCGAACAGCACGACTGGGTTGTCGGCGTCGGGCTCCACTTCTCCTCTCGCCGGGGCTCGGCGAACCAGTTCTCCACGAGCTGCGATCAGATCAAGGGTGATTTGATCGAACAGTTCCTCTAGTGCACTTACATAGCGTACCAGATGCAACAATGCAGGATCTGTCTCGTGATCTCCGTTGGCAACTCGGGGTGGTCTACCATACCTGTCACGGCTAGGGTAGTAGTAGAAGGAGCGACAGTTAACTCTGGCCGACAAGTGCCGGAGTTGAACTATAGCTTCTCGAGCTGCCAGCTGGATGGCTTGTGGCTCAAAGGAAGTTGTCCTTCCTGTGAACCTGTAGGGGCGTTCTGGTGATAGACCCCTACCATAGATGTGTACAGTGGCCCAGAACTGATGGCTCTCACCGCTCATGAGTCCTTGGTACACAACATATTCTAGGGGCTCTTCTAATGCATACGCACGGCGGGTGAGGTTTGCGAGCACGGTCACAAAACCTCCAAGGTTGGTGGTTGTGGTCTCATTGTGAACAATGGGGCCAGGCATTGTGGCTTGGTTTGGGGTAGAGGTTGTGTCGTGCTGTGTTGAGGCTAGCGTGCCCTTTTTATAGAAAGAGGGGACGGAGTCTTCCTTCGCACGCTTGCGAATGAGACATGTTAGGTGTCGGTCACTGGCGCGTGATCGACAGGCTAGGCTGATAGGTTGGGCACCGACTGCCAAAAGCGTCGGGGTCACTGTGTGGCTAACTTACGCGAGGAGTTTGGCCGGGGTTGGGTTAAGGTCTGGTGGGTTGGTTAACCTAGGTTTATTGACCTGGCTAAGATAGGATTAGCCAATGGTCAGCCTGGCTCTGATACCAAGTCTGTCAGGACCGGTTTTTCGGGATACCAAGTGGGTGTTTCGCTCGCGCTCAACGTTTGAAAGGCCTAAGTACTACGTGCTCCTCTCAAAAGCCGAACTGCTTGTCATGGACTGGAGCCTCAGCCGTCAGACTCGCGGGGGGGAGGCCCAAGAGGGGAAGGTCGCGAGAACACGGCTCAAGAAACAAAAGGCAAAAAAGCGCAAACATCCACGAAATATATACATCAGGAGTTCAAATTTAAATAGGCCCAAGGCCAGAATTCATTACACCCAAGCACCCCCAGTGGGTGGGTGGACCTGCTACCTAATAGAGATTTTTACTAAGTCAAGCAGGGCAGCCTCAGGCGTCTCCAGCGCCGGGACGCGCAACTGTCGGCCCCCCTCGGTGGCCTCCAGGTCCGCCGAGGTGCCGGTGCCTGATACGTCTCCGTCGTATCTATAATTTTTTATTGTTCCATGCCAATATTATTCAACTTTCATATACTTTTGGCAACTTTTTATACTATTTTTGGGACTAACATATTGATCCAGTGCCCAGTGTCAGTTCCTGTTTGTTGCATGTTTTATGTTTCGCAGAAACCCCATATCAAACGGAGTCCAAACGGGATAAAAATGGACGGAGAATTATTTCGGAATATTTGTGATTTTTGGTAATTAAAATCAACGCGATACGGTGCCCGAGGTGGCCACAAGGGTGGGGCCCACGCCCACTCAAGGTGGGCGCGCCCCCACCCTCATGGGCCCCTCATAAAGGCGCTTGATGCTCTACTTTGGCCGCAAGAAAGCTAATTTTTGGAAAAAGATCTGGGCGAAGGTTTCAATCCAATCGGAGTTACGGATCTCCAGATATAAAAGAAACGGCGCCAGGGCAGAATACGGGAACGCAGAAACAGAGAGAGACAGATCCAATCTCGGAGGGGCTCTCGCCCCTCCCACGCCATGGAGACCATGGACCAGAGGGGAAACCCTTCTCCCATCTAGGGAGAAGGTCAAGGAAGAAGAAGAAGAAGGAGGGGGGCTCTTTCCCCCTCGCTTCCGGTGGCGCCGGAATGCCGCCGGGGGCCATCATCATCACCGCCAGCTTCACCAACACCTCTGCCATCTTCACCAACATCTCCATCACCTTCCCCCCTCTATCTAAAGCGGTCCACTCTCCCGCAACCCGTTGTACCCTGTACTTGAACATGGTGCTTTATGCTTCATATTATTATCCAATGATGTGTTGCCATCCTATGATGTCTGAGTAGATTTTCGTTGTCCTATCGGTGGTTGATGAATTGCTATGATTGATTTAATTTGCTTGTGGTTATGTTACTTTGGTGCCCATCATATGAGCGCGCGCGTGGATCACACCATAGGGTTAGTTGTATGTTGATAGGACTATGTATCGGAGGGCAAGGGTGACAGAAGCTTCAGCCTAGCATAGAAATTGATGCATATGGGATTGAAGGGGGACCAATATATCTTAATGCTATGGTTGGGTTTTACCTTAATGAATGTTAGTAGTTGCGGATGCTTGCTAATAGTTCCAATCATAAGTGCATAGAATTCCAAGTAAGGGATGACATGCTAGCAGTGGCCTCTCCCACATAATACTTGCTATCGGTCTAGTAAAGTAGTCAATTGCTTAGGGACAATTTCGCAACTCCTACCACCACTTTTCCACACTCGCTATATTTACTTTATTGCTTCTTTACTTAAAGCAGCCCCTAGTTTTTCTTTACGTGCTCTTTACTTTCTTGCAAACCTATCCAACAAAAACCTACAAAGTACTTCTAGTTTCATACTTGTTTTAGGTAAAGCGAACGTCAAGCGTGCGTAGAGTTGTATCGGTGGTCGATAGAACTTGAGGGAATATTTGTTCTACCTTTAGCTCCTCGTTGGGTTCGACACTCTTACTTATCGAAAGAGGCTACAATTGATCCCCTATACTTGTGGGTTATCAGTGCCTTCCTCCTCGGCATCGTCATCATCGTAGATTCCCATCTCCTCGGAGCTGCCCTTCGGGTCGTGCAGAAGTAGGCCGTAGTCGTTAGCGGGCACGACTCCGCCATCTTCCACCCGCTCCGGTTGGAACTCGTCGTGAAAGGCGAACCCGGTAATGTAGCTGGCCCGGGCAGCGATCCGTCCAGCCTCCCCCTGCAGCTGGTTCTTCGAGCCAGCTCGCTGGCCCATCAACGCCTCCAGCGATAGGTCCGGATGCCAAGACATCGCAAACAGGAGCGCCATCTCGGCACCGGCACGAGCGGCAGAAACGTACCACTCGTGGAGCCAGTCCGGTCCCGCCTCCAACCACCGCACCGGACGCGAGAAGCTGCTCGGGGCAACGGAGCCCGGCCATAGGGTCGCCGTCATCGCCGCGCCGGCCTCGGAGAGCCGCCCCATCTACTCGCTCAAGACTCGCAGACGAGCCTCGGCGGCGGTCACGATCTCCGGGAAGGTCCAAGCCACCTGCGGGTCTGTCCCAGAGCCGACGACTCCCTGCGGGTCACGCTGAAAGCGGACGGTTTCCTCCGCCAGCGGGCGCGTCTCCGGGAAGGCCCCTGTCAAGAAGCAGAGCGAGTTAGAAAAAATCACCAAGGGCAAAAAGAAGGGATCCCAGCCCGGCAGAACCCAAGGAAAGCACTTACTGGAGAAGGATTCTTCCAGGTGCTGCGCTTCGAGCAACGTACCGCGCCGCTCCCGGGCGATGGTGCGGTCACGCTCCTGGAGCGTTTTCTCCAAGTCGGCGACCATGGCGAGGGCCGCCTTCAGCTCGACGTCCTTGGCCTCGGCCGTCTTCTCGGCCTTCTCACGGCGACAGGTTTCCCCCTGACGGGTCTCCTCCGCCGCGGCCACCAGCCCCTTCAGGCGCTCCACCTCGGCCTGGAGCTGGCCCTTGTCGTCGGCCAGCTTGCCGCGTTGCTGGTCTGACTCGGCAAGGGCCCGCTGTGCCTCCACGACTTTGGCGGCTTCCGCCTTGAGGCGCTCTACCTCGGCCTTAAGACGGCGCTTGTCGTCCGAGAGCTGCTCCTGCAGCCGGCCGGCGTCATCAAGCGCCCGTCGGGCTCCCGTCGCCTCCGCCCTCGCCTTCGCCACCTCGGCCTCGAGCCGGCCGGCGTCGGCAACGATCCGGTTGTAGTGGAAGCCGGTTCGAATCAGCTGTGTCCTCCAAGACAGCACCTCGGCTGCAGAAAAAAGATTCAGAAACCAGGCACCACTTTAAGATTCGACCCAACTGCTACGCAGTTGGCCCGAATCTCGGGGGCTACTCCCAGTGGGTGCACTAGCGCGCCCCCACTGAAAAAGAGCACGCAAGAAAAATACCTGCGGCGACACGGAGCTGCTCCTTGAGCTGCCAGTGCTTCTCCAGAAGCCGGTTGAAGACGCTGACCCGGTAGGAGTCCAGTTGCTGCAAGGAGCAACGATCAACACAAGACAACAGTTTAAGATTCGACCCAACTGCTATGCAGTTGGCCCGAATCTCGGGGGCTACACCCAGTGCGTGCGCTGGCGCGCCCCCACACAGAAGAAGCAATGAAAGAGAAAAACAGAAGGCAAGGGAAAACTTACGAACACGGCGTGCTCCAGCTCCCACGTCTGCTCCACCTCGGCCTGGGCGAAGGCCTGGATCCGGTCCATCCGCCCCCGCTAGCGACGGCTCACGGCGGGCATCGCCGCCTCCTCCTGGGTCAGGGGCCCAAAGAAGACCTTGCTGGACCCGCCCCGGGCCGGCTGCGACCCGGTGGACCCGCGCCCCACTGGCCTGAGCACAAGGGCGTGCTCTCTGCTGACCACTTCTTCTGCGGACGGCGACCTCTCCGGCGCCTTCTCCGGCGTTCCTTCCTGCGCCGTCACCGGCACGGTGGCCGAAGTGACCTATGGCGTCACCACCGGCGGCGCCATGCTCGTCGACGCCTGGGGCGTCCCCTCCGGCGCCGTCTGTGGCACCTCCTCCAAAATGGCGTCATCGCCGCCTCCGCCGGTCCCCGCTCGCTCGACCACGTCGGTCCACGGCGGGGTGTCATCCCCAACTACCACGACCTCCTGGTCGAGGTCCATCGCGTCCCCGCGGCCGCCTGATACGTCTCCAACATATCTATAATTTTTTATTGTTCCACGCTATTATACTATCTGTTTTGGATGTTTAATGGGCTTTAATATGCTCTTTAATATTATTTTTGGGACTAACCTATTAACCGGAGGCCTAGTGCCAGTTTCTGTTTTTTGCCTATTTCAGTGTTTCGCAGAAAAGGAATATCAAACGGAATCCAAACGGAACGAAACCTTCGCGAGGATCTTTCTTGGAACAAACACAATCCAGGAGACTTGGAGTGGAAGTCAGAGACGCAACAAGGCAGCCATGAGGCAGGAGGGCGCACCCCGGGGGTAGGCGCGCCCCCACCCTCGTGGGCCCCTCGCAGCTCCACCGACGTACTTCTTTTGCCTATATATACCCTTGTACCCTAAAAACATCTAGGAGATCCATGAAACCACTTTTCCACCGCCGCAACCTTCTGTACCTGTGAGATCCCATCTTGGGGCCTTTTCCGGCGCTCCGCCGGAGGGGGAATCGATCACCGACACCCGCTCGCACAGGTTCAGCACCTCCTGCGACGGACGCTTGGGGTAATAACCCCAATTCTGTTTCCCCTGCAGAGGCGCATTGACGAAGGGCGGCAGGTTGATGCGGTCTGCGCCGAGGTTGCGGACGTAGAAGAAAGAATTCTGCCACTTCTTGGGAGAATCCTCCAGTGGCATTTTGGGGCAGTCAGCGCCCGACCGCTTGGAAATGATGGCGGCCCCGTAGTCGGACATCTCCCCTCCCTCGGACCTTGCTGCTTCAAGGAGAAGAAGCGCACCCAGATATCGATCGAGGGCTCGACCCCCAGGTACCCCTCGCAGAGGGTGGCGAAGCCCGAAAGCTGCACAATCGCGCCTGCGCCAAGATGATGGGGCTGGAGCCCGAAGAACTCCAGGAAGCTGCGGAAGAAGGTGCTCGCGGGAAGGTCGAACCCGCGCTTGAAGTGTGGGTAGAAAACCACGCGCTTCGTGCCCTCGGGCCGCGGCTCCCGCTCACCCTACGGCAGGTGCACGGCGACCTCCGTCTCCCCCGGAAGCGCCTGGTGGTGCGGAGGTAGGCAATGTCGTCCATGGTGACGGTCGAGCCCATCCACGAGCCCGACGGCAGCGCCATCGACGAAGATGAAGAAAAGAAAGGAAGAAGAACGGCGATGAAGCTCTGCTCGAGGCGGTGGGCGTCGCAGCGCTTGGCGGTCGCACGAAGCAGAGGAAGGAAGAAGAGGCAGGGGAGTGCGAGCGAGAATGATTTCTACCGCTCCCCTCCCCCCAATTTATAACCCATGGTTCGAACATGGGGAAGTGGGATCGTTTGCGCTCGCCCATCCCACTTCCCTGCAATAACTGCCTAGAGAATGGCAACCAACTCGCGGGCGCCGCAATAAATCCACGCGCGTGGGCCGAGGGTGCACGGCGGCGGGCCCCAGCACGTCATTCCGTCCTGTCACGCGCGTGGCTTGTCAGGCCCCTCCGGCTCGCAGGCACCACTTGGCGCCCGCGTGAAGCCCAAAAGATTGCCTCAAGATTCGACGGACTCTTCGGTTTCCCGCCCATACCGGGATGCCACGATCCGGCTTCCGGAATCTGGCATGCAGTGGGTGTTGCCGGACCGGGCGGATATGTCCATTTTGCATCATGCTTTTATATTGATATTTATTGCATTATGGGCTGTTATTACACATTATGTCACAATACTTATGCCTATTCTCTCTTATTTTACAAGGTTTACATCAAGAGGGAGAATGCCGGCAGCTGGAATTCTGGGCTAGAAAAGGAGAAAATATTAGAGACCTATTCTGCACAACTCCAAAAGTCCTGAAACTCCACGGAAGTTATTTTTGGAAATAATAAAAAATACTGAGCGAAGAAAATACCAGAGGGGACCCACACCCTGGGCACGAGGGTGGGGGCGCGCCCTACCCCACTGGGCGCGCCCCCTGCCTCGTGGGCCCCTTGGTGGCCCTCCGGTGCCCATCTTCTGCTATATGAAGTCTTTCGTCCGAACCAAAATCATAAGCAAGCTCTCGGGACGAGACTCCGCCGCCACGAGGCGGAACCTTGGCATAACCAATCTAGGGCTCCGGTGGAACTGTTCTGCCGGGGACACTTCCCTCCGGGAGGGGGAAATCATTGCCATCGTCATCACCAACGCTCCTCTCATCGGGAGGGGGCCAATCTCCATCAACATCTTCACCAGCACCATCTCCTCTCAAACCCTAGTTCATCTCTTGTATTCAATTCTCGTCTCTAAGTCAGGGATTGGTACCTGTAGGTTGCTGGTAGTGTTGATTACTCCTTGTAGTTGATGCTAGTTGGTTTATTCGGTGGAAGATCATATGTTCAGATCCATTATGCATATTAATACTCCTCTGATTATGAACATGAATATGCTTTGTGAGTAGTTATGTTTGTTCTTGAGAACATGGGAGAAGTCTTGCTATTAGTAGTCATGTGAATTTGGTATTCGTTTGATATTTTGATGAGATGTATGTTGTCTATCCTCTAGTGGTGTTATGTGAACGTCGACTACATGACACTTCACCATTATTTGGGCCTAGAGGAAGGCATTGGGAAGTAATAAGTAGATGATGGGTTGTTAGAGTGACAGAAGCTGAAACCCTAGTTTATGCGTTGCTTCATAAGGGGCTGATTTGGATCCATATGTTTCATGCTATGGTTAGGTTTACCTTAATACTTCTTTTGTAGTTGCGGATGCTTGCAATAGGGGTTAATCATAAGTGGGATGCTTGTCCAAGTAAGGACAGGACCCAAGCACCGGTCCACCCACATATCAAATTATCAAAGTACCGAACGCGAATCATATGAACGTGATGAAAACTAGCTTGACGATAATTCCCATGTGTCCTCGGGAGCGCTTTTCTCTATATAAGAGTTTGTCCAGGCTTGTCCTTTGCTACAAAAAGGATTGGGCCACCTTGCTGCACTTTATTTACTTTTGTTACTTGTTGCTCGTTAAAAATTATCTTATCACCAAACTATCTGTTACCTATAATTCCAGTGCTTGCAGAGAATACCTTGCTGAAAACCGCTTATCATTTCCTTCTGCTCCTCGTTGGGTTCAACACTCTTACTTATCGAAAGGACTACGATAGATCCCCTATACTTGTGGGTCATCAAGACTCTTTTCTGGCGCCATTGCCGGGGAGTGAAGCGCCTTTGGTAGGTGGAATTTGGTAAGGAAAAATTTATATAGTGTGCTGAAATTTACTGTCACTTGTTACTATGGAAAGTAATCCTCTGAGGGGCTTGTTCAGGGTATCTTCACCCCAACCAATAGAGCAAAGAGTTGCTCCTCAACCTACTGAACCTACTGAAAATGAAAATGTCGACTTCGAAATTCCTTCGGGTATGATAGAAAAATTGCTAGCTAATCCTTTTGCAGGAGACGGAACATTACATCCTGATGAGCACCTAATCTATGTGGATGAAGTTTGTGGATTATTTAAGCTTGCAGGTATGCCCGATAATGTTATCAAGAAGAAGGTCTTCCCTTTATCTTTGAAGGGAGATGCATTGACATGGTATAGGCTATGTGATGATATGGGATCATGGAACTACAAACGATTGAAATTGGAATTTCATCGGAAGTTTTATCCTATGCATATTGTTCATCGTGATCGTAATTATATATATAACCTCGCGAAGGAGAAAGCATCGCTCAATCTTGGGGGAGGCTTAAGTCAATGTTATATTCATGCCCCAATCATGTGCTCTCAAGAGAAATGATTATTCAAAAATTTTATGCTCGGCTTTCTGACAACAATTGCACCATGCTCGATACTTCTTGTGCTGGCTCTTTTATGATGAAGACTATTGAATTCAAATGGGATTTAATGGAAAGAATTAAACGCAACTCTGAAGATTGGGATCTCGACGAGGGTAAGGAGTCAGGTATAACACCTAAGTTTGATTGTGTTAAATCTTTTATGGATACCGATGTTTTCCGTAAATTTAGCACTAAATATGGACTTGACTCTGAGATAGTAGCTTCTTTTTGTGAATCTTTTGCTGCTCACATTGATCTCCCTAAGGAGAAGTGGTTTAAATATCATCCTCCCACAGAAGTAAAAGTAGTTGAACCTATTAAAGTTTAAGAAAAGACTATCACTTATAATGATCCTGTTGTTCCTACTGCTTATGTTGAGAAACCACCTTTCCTTGTTAGGATAAAGGATCATGCTAAAGCTTCAACTGTGGTTCGTAAAAGCAATATTAGAACCTATGCACCTCCTGAGCAAGTTAAAGTTTAACCTAATATTGCTATTGTTAAAGATCTCTTGGCTGATAATATTGATGGGCATGTTATTTATTTCTGTGATGAGACTGCTAGAGTTGCTAAACCCAGTGCTAAAGATAAACATAGACCTGTGGTGGGCATGCCTGTTATTTCTGTTAAAATAGGAGATCATTGTTATCATGGCTTGTGTGATATGGGTGCTAGTGCTAGTGCAATACCTATTGACTTATACAAAGAAATTATGCATGATATTGCACCTACTGAGTTAGAAGAAATTGATGTCACAATTAAGTTTGCCAATAGAGATACTATTTCACCAATGGGAATTGTCAGAGATGTTGAAGTCTTGTGTGGGAAAACTAAATACCCTGCTGATTTTCTTGTTCTTGGTTCCCCACAAGATAGATTTTGTCCCATTATATTTGGTAGACCCTTCTTAAACACTGTTAATGCTAAGATAGACTGCGAAAAGGATGTTATTACTATTGGTCTAGGTGATATGTCTCATGAGTTTAACTTCTCTAAATTTTGTAGACAACATCGTGAAGAAGAATTGCCTTGTAAGGATGAAATTATTGGTCTTGCTTCTATTGCCGTACCTCCTAGTGATCCTTTAGAACAATACTTGCTAGACCATGAAAATGATATGTTTATGAATGAAAGAAGGGAAATAGACGAAGTATTCTTTAAACAGAGACCTATTCTGAAACACAACTTGCCTGTTGAAATCCTAGGGGATCCTCCTCCACCCAAGGGTGATCCCGTGTTTGAGCTTAAACCATTGCCTGATACTCTTAAATATGCTTATCTTGATGAAAAGAAGATATATCCTGTTATTATTAGTGCTAACCTTTCAGAGAAGGAGGAAGAAAAATTATTGAAAACTCTGAAGAAGCACCGTGCTGCTATTGGATATACTCTTGATGATCTTAAGGGCATTAGTCACACTCTATGTCAACACAAAATAAATTTGGAGAAAGATGCCAAACCAGTTATTGATCATCAACGACGGCTAATCCTAAGATGAAAGAAGTGGTAAGAAAGGAAATACTAAAGCTTCTTGAAGCAGGTATAATCTATCCCGTTGCTGATAGTCAGTGGGTAAGTCCCGTCCATTGTGTCCCTAAGAAGGGAGGTATTACTATCGTTCCTAATGATAAAGATGAATTGATTCCTCCAAGAATTATTACAGGTTATAGGATGGTAATTGATTTCCGCAAATTAAATAAAGCTACTAAAAAAGATCATTACCCCTTGCCATTCATTGATCAAATGCAAGAAAGATTATCCAAACATACACATTTTTGCTTTCTAAATGGTTATTCTGGTTTCTCTCAAATACCTGTGTCAGCTGGTGATCAAGCAAAGACCACTTTTACTTGCCCTTTCGGTACTTTTGCTTATAGACGTATGCCTTTTGGTTTATGTAATGCACCTGCTACCTTTCAAAGATGCATGATGGCTATATTCTCTGATTTTTGTGAAAAGATTTGTGAGGTTTTCATGGACGATTTCTCCGTCTATGGATCCTCTTTTGATGATTGCTTAAGCAACCTTGACCGAGTTTTGCAGAGATGTGAAGAAACTAACCTTGTCTTGAATTGGGAGAAGTGCCATTTTATGGTTAATGAAGGTATTGTCTTGGGGCATAAAATTTCTGAAAGAGGTATTGAAGTTGATAAAGCTAAAGTGGATGCTATTGAAAAGATGCATGTCCCAAGGACATCAAAGGTATAAGAAGTTTCCTTGGTCATGCTAGTTTTTATAGGAGGTTCATTAAGGACTTCTCAAAAATTTCTCGGCCTCTGACTAATTTATTACAAAAAGATATTCCTTTCGTCTTTGATGATGATTGTGTAGAATCATTTGAAATACTTAAGAAAGCATTGATCTCTGCACCTATTGTTCAGCCACCTGATTGGAATTTACCTTTTGAAATTATGTGTGATGCTAGCGCTTATGCCGTAGGAGCTGTTCTAGGGCAAAGAGTTGATAAGAAATTAAATGTTGTTCAATATGCTAGCAAAACTCTAGACAATGCCCAGAGAAATTATGCTACTACTGAAAAGGAATTCTTAGCAGTTGTATTTGCTTGTGATAAGTTTAGACCTTATATTGTTGATTCTAAAGTAACTATTCACACTGATCATGCTGCTATTAAATATCTTATGGAAAAGAAAGATGTTAAACCTAGACTTATTAGATGGGTTCTCTTGCTACAAGAATTTGATTTGCATATTATTGATAGAAAGGGAGCTGAGAACCCCGTTGCAGACAACTTGTCTAGGTTAGAAAATGTTCTTGATGACCCACTACCTATTGATGATAACTTTCCTCATGAACAATTAAATGTCATAAATGCTTCTCGTACTGCTCCATGGTATGCTGATTATGCCAATTACATTGTTGCTAAATTATACCACCTAGTTTCACATACCAGCAAAAGAAAAAGTTTTTCTATGATTTGAGACATTACTTTTGGGATGACCCACATCTTTATAAAGAAGGAGTAGATGATGTTATCAGGCGTTGTGTACCTGAGCATGAACAGGAACAGATCCTACGCAAGTGTCACTCCGAGGCTTATGGAGGACACCACGCTGGAGATAGAACTGCCCATAAGGTATTGCAATCCGGTTTTTATTGGCCTACTCTCTTCAAGGATGCCCGTAAGTTTGTCTTATCTTGTGATGAATGACAAAGAATTGGTAATATTAGTAGACGTCAAGAAATGCCTATGAATTATTCACTTGTTATTGAACCATTTGATGTTTGGCGCTTTGATTATATGGGACCGTTTCCTGCCTCTAATGGATATACACATATTTTAGTTGTTGTTGATTACGTTACTAAGTGGGTAGAAGCTATTCCAACTAGTAGTGCTGATCATAACACCTCTATTAAGATGCTTAAAGAAGTTATTTTTCCGAGGTTTGGAGTCCCTAGATATTTAATGACTGATGGTGGTTCACATTTTATTCATGGTGCTTTTCGTAAAATGCTTGCTAAGTATGATGTTAATCATAGAATCGCATCTCCTTATCACCCACAGTCTAGTGGTCAAGTAGAATTGAGCAATAGAGAGCTTAAATTAATTTTGCAAAAGACTGTTAATAGATCTAGAAAGAATTGGTCCAAGAAACTTGATGATGCATTATGGGCCTGTAGAACTGCATATAAAAATCCTATGGGTATGTCTCTGTATAAAATGGTTTATGGAAAAGCATGCCACTTACCTCTCGAACTAGAACATAAGGCATATTGGGCTACTAAAGAGCTCAACTATGATTTTAAACTTGCCGGTGAGAAGAGGTTATTTGACATTAGCTCACTTGATGAATGGAGAACCCAAGCCTATGAGAATGCCAAGTTGTTTAAAGAAAAAGTTAAAAGATGGCATGACAAAAGGATACAAAAGCCTGAGTTTAATGTAGGTGATTATGTGTTGCTATACAACTCTCGTTTAAGATTTTTGCAGGAAAACTTCTCTCTAAATGGGAAGGTCCTTACGTTATCGAGGAGTTCTATCGTTCCGGTGCCATAAAAATCAACAACTTCGAAGGCACAAATCCAAAGGTGGTGAACGGTAGTAGAATCAAACACTATATCTCAGGCAATCCTATAAATGCTGAAACTAATGTTATTGAAACAGTGACACCGGAGAAATACATAAGAGACACTTTCCAGAACGTTTCAGACTCCGAAAAGGAATAGGTACGTGGTACGGTAAGTAAACCAACTCCAAAACAGTTCTAATGGCAAATTTTCTCCGTTTTGGAATATTTAGAAAAATAAAAAAATAAGAAGCAGTCCGGGAAGGACACGAGGCCTCCACGAGGGTGGAGGGCGTGCCCTACCCCCCTGGGCGCGCCCCCTGCCTCGTGGGCACCTCGTGCGCTCTCCGGACTCCGTTTTCTTGCACGATACGTATTTTGGTCGGTAAAAATTCATTATATAATCTCCCAAAGGTTTTGACCACTGTATCACGCAATCGTCCTCTATTCTTGTTTCGAGCTGTTCTCTGTCAGGGTTGTCAAGGCCAGGCATCATGTCGTCCCCCTCCTCCAAGAATGGTGACAACGATGCTTGGCTAATGAAGATAGAACGGAAGAGGGAAGAACCCATGGAGATCAACAAGGATGAAGGGATCAAGAAGGCCACGGAGGACTAAGTTCCGGCAACAGAAGACATCCTTCAACTTGATCACAATCTTCTTACCCCAACTGAGATCGAAGCTTTCAAGATGATTGAGTTAGCTCCTATACAAAACAAGTATCTCACACGTGAAAATATTTTGTTGAAGGAGCATATCGTTGCACTCAAGGGCATAATCCGCAAGTTGGATGTCAGTGTACAAAAGGAGGGGCGCACTTTTGTACCCCTTTACCTGTGCACGGGCAATCGGAGCCGCGCCCATGGTCGCACCAAGAAGAACAGGGGAGGTGAGCCAAGGTAAGACCGAAGCCCAAGATAACCAGAGCAACGCTAAGGCCAAGACCACAAAGAGGAGAGGGACGAAGCAGGTTCCCCCGGAAAGACCCTTGCCGGGGCAGCCTCAGCAGCCCCGACAAGACCCTTGCCGGGGCAGCTCGCCCCACACCAACAGAGCGAGCCACCCTTGAGCCCACGGTCTCCAACATCACGTTGGGCCAGGGCTCGGGAGGCACCTCCATGGTGGCATGCAGATCTTTGTGAAGACAAGGAACACTCAAGATCAGATGAGGATTAGAAGATGATGATCCTCGGCAGGATCCTTGCCGAGGAAGGCCGCCAGACCCCCGGCAAGATCCTTGCCGGGGACGACAGCGCGCCACGACAAGACCCTTGTCGGGCCACCCGGCAAGGCCCTCACCGAGGATGCCAGCAGGGCCACTACCAGGCCCGCACCAACCAAGTCTCCACCACCGTTCACATGCAGCTGCCAGCCCAACCAGCTCGGCGGGCACCTGCATGGCAACATGCAGCTCCTAGGCCAACTCATCAAGCGCCTGCGTGGCGGCATGCAGATCTTCATGGAGGCTCCACCACCACGCCACCTCAGCCGCCTGCCTGCCTACATGGCGCCGCATGCGTCGCTAGCCAGAGAGCGTGTCAAAGCAAGGAGGAGCGGCGACGGACGGGACGGGCCTCGCCCCCGTCCCCGATAAAGCAAGGGGACACCTAAGCTACGCATTAAATGCGTCTTGTCCTGTAATACGAGCGATAAGCTCATAGCACTGTGCGCCTTTCCACCTCCTGTGTGCCACTGTGGCAGCCCCTTTCGACTATAAAAGGAGGCCCATGGCATACTGGAGAAGGATTCGGCTCTTTCGAACCACACACTCACCACAGCTAGTTCGAGAGCTCAAGAACTCTCTGAAATACACCCACCAAAGCAGGACTGGGGTTTTACGCATCCTCGCGGCCTGAACCTGGGTAAACGATCCTCGTGTTGGTTACTAATCCTGCTCTTCTTGCAACCCCGCGCCCCGGCAACCGTAGTAGGGATTCTTGTGATCCCATAGTTGTCGTTCCACACCGACATCTTTGGCATGCCAGGTAGGGGGCGCAATTGTGAGAATCTGGTCTAGGAGCTAGCCTAGCAGTTCTTCGTCGCCATGGCTCCCAAGAAGAAGACGGCCACGATGATCGGCTCATTGGGAGCCGAACGGCCCGTGCCAGTGCGGGCGAGCAGTGGGCTGGTCGAGGACAGGACCCGGGCCGCGAACACCAACATCCCCCTGGCAGTCAGAGCCTGGCGAGCAGCATCGTTCGCGTGCCAGACGACCGGCCGCATGTCGCCAGATCCAAAGACGGAGCTGGACCCCCTGCAGGCGGCGCGGGGCCCTCCAGAAGTGTCGTTGTGCCACCCTCGGGCGGCGCAGTGACCTCCAAGACGCCCACGCCGGCGACCACTGCGCGCTCTTCCCATGGTGTGCGCGACGAGCAGCGTCACCACGCCGTTGACCCTGGGCACCGCCGTGGGAAGAGCCCTGTGCGTCGTCCACGGGATGAAGGAGTTCAGCATGCCCGCCGAAGTGCTGGCGAAAATGGCACGCAGCTGCTGGATCGTAACGGAGCTCCTTCTAACGTGGTTAGAAGTTGAAGCGCGCCGCGATCCACGCAGCTGTCGCCGCCGCCCACGCCAGCAGAAGATTTGGCGCGCGCACAGCTGCTCCTCGACTTCCCTCCTGCTGCAGAGAAGCTCGACGAGTGGAGGGCCACCATCCGGAGCCTCGTCACCATCGCCAACAAAGACGATCCACGGCCGGCGGGGCCTCGGGTCGGCGCTCCACCGAGCCACCACATGCTGGCGCTGGGAGGACCGGGGGAGCTGCGGCCATGGTGCACTCTCCTCCTCGCCAGCCGCCGCAGGCGTCGGCCCGTCGTGACGACGCTTGTGATAACATCTCCATAGCGTCGTCCGACCCGCGGACCCTCCGCAACCAGCGCCAGGTTCTTCGGGAACGAGCTCACGAAGATGCTCGGACCACCATCAAGCGTCCGCGCGAAACGCGCCACCAGTCGAACAAGTGGGCGGGACCCGCTATGGACCACCCAGTGGGCTGCCCGGCCTTCACCCGTGAGCTGCGGCAGTTCCAGTGGCTGTCCCACCGCACATTCAAGCCCGACGTCGGCGAGAAGTACACTGGCAAGACCCATCCGTCCAAGTTCCTCAGCATCTACACCATCGCGATGCAGGCTGCTGGAGCTCGCGATGACAAGGTGCTTGCCAACTATTTCCCGCTGGCACTGAAGCCTAATGTTATGTCTTGGTTGATGCACTTGCCGGCGGATTCAATTTCTTCTTGGTCGGATCTATGCCATGAGTTCGTTGGCGCCTTCACAGGAGGCCACCAAGCTAATGGGCAGGCTAGTGATCTACATATCATTCCCCAGAAGGAAGGGGAAACCCTGCGCAAATACATCCAGAGATTTAGCCGGGTGCAGTACAACATCCCCGACGTTCATCCTCCCGCTGTGATCACTGCGTTCCATCAGAACATGCGCAACAGCAAGATGCGCGAAGAGCTGGCGATGACCAAGGTTAAGGATGTGGCCGAGCTCTATGTTCTGACCGATAGGTGCGCCCGGGCTGAAGAGGGAAGGAAGTACCCCGGCGAAGACGCCGGTGCGGAAACCGACTCTCCCGACAAAGACGCCGCCACCCCAACGAAGAAGGGCCGGCGTCGCAACAGGAAACGCAAAGGCAAGGCCGTGCTTGCCATTGAAGGATCTGACAACACCGGCGCTGCCAAGAAGGTCAAGGCAGACGCCCTTAGCAAGGAGATTGATGGGTGCGCCGCCTGCCGGGCCCTGGCGACTACCGACAAGCCAGGAAGCTCTGGCAAGCAATACTGCAAGATCCACCGCACCAAGGGCCACGACCTCCAGAACTGCCGACAAGTCGAGCTGTTTGCTGAGAAGCAAAAAGCTGAGTACGAGAGGCGGGACAAGGAGAGGACCAGGATGGTGCCGAGGGATCCGGCAAGAAGCCTGGCGGCCAAGGAGGCCGCCGCGGCATGGACAACCAGCAAGAGAGGCCCGCCCGGGGCCATGACAAGAAACAAGAAGACGATGATCACGACGAGGACGACGAGTCCGGTGAGCAAGAGTTCCAGAAGGCTACAGAGGCCCTGTGCGTTGATGGTGGCGCCTCGCTGCATACTTCTCACGGCCAGCTTAAGCAGTGGGCGCGTGAGATTACAGTAGCGGAACCGTCGTTCGACGCTCAGAAGCCGCTGAAGTGGTCCAGCATGCCCCTCATCTCTGACGCCGAGGACCACCCTGACCGCACAACCGCGGTCGGGTGTTTGCCATTGTTGGTCTCACCAACGATACGCAACCTCAAGGTGAACAAGATGTTGGTTGACGGCGGGGCCAGCCTGAACTTGATCTCGCCTGTCGTGATCAAAAGACTGCAAATTCCTGATGGAGACCTCGAGGAAATGGGTACGTTTCAAGGGGTCAATCCAGGGAGGAGCCAGCCAAAGGGGAAGGTCACACTGCCCGTGACGTTTGGAGGGGAGTTGAACTACAGAACGGAGAGGATCATCTTCGACGTGGCCAAGATCCCCTTGCCCTACAACGGGATCCTCGGCCGCCCGGCACTAGCCAAGTTCATGGTAGCATCACACTACGCCTACAACATGCTAAATATGCCCGGGCCATTGAACATCATCTCCGTCCCCTCCGACAAGAAGGACGCGCTGATCTGCGCCGACCAACTCTACCGGGAAGTAGTTGCAGCAGCTGCCGTCAAGGCACCTGCTCCTGCCGCTGAAGGCCCGGAAGGGAAGAGAAAGCCCGGCAAGACCTCTCGCACCCACTCCGACAAGCACGCCTCTTCGAAGTGCTACACTACCGTCGAGGACGTGCCAGAGAGTTCTACCGGCAGGAGCAATAAATCCAGAGCCGAGCCACCGCAGACCAAGAAGGTGTCCGCCAGGGAGGATGGCACGGGAGGGGCCTTCACCATAGGCTCCACCCTCGACAGCAAATAGGAAGGCGTGCTCATCACCTTCCTGCGGGCGAATGTCGACGTGTTTGCGTGGCAAGCATCCGACATCCCCGGTGTTCCCAGGGAGGTGATTGAGCACCACCTAGCTGTCTTCCCTCATGCGCGGCCCGTCAAGCAGAAGGTCAGAAAGCAGGCTCTGGAGAGGCAGGCGTTCATCACAGAGGAGATCAGGAAGTTGGAAGCGGCATGTTTGGTGAGAGGAGTGCTCCACCCGACGTGGTTGGCCAATCCGGTAGTGGTGCGCAAGGCGAATGGGAAGTGGAGGCTGTGTATTGATTACACAGATATCAATAAGGCTTGTCCCAAGGACCCCTTCCCGTTGCCGTGCATCGACCAGATTGTTGACTCCACGGCCGGGTGTGATCTGTTATCATTCCTCGACGCCTACTCGGGCTACCACCAAATCTTCATGACAAGAGAGGATGAAGAAAAGACAGCATTCATCACCCCATGTGGTACGTATTACTTTTTACGGATGCCTTTCGGGTTGAAGAGTGCTGGCTCGACGTTTGCAAGAGCAGTCCGAATTGGTTTTGAACCTCAGCTCCATAGAAATATTGAGGCATACATGGATGACATAGTGGTCAAAACCAAGGACGGGCCAACTCTTGTGCAAGATCTGGAAGAGACATTTGCCAACCTTCGCAAGATCAACCTTAAGCTGAACCCTGAGAAGTGTGTCTTCGGCGTTCCGTCCGGCAAGCTTCTCGGATTCCTTGTGTCGCAGCGCGGGATCGAGGCAAACCCAGACAAAATCAAAGCTATTGAGTAGATTGAGGCGCCCAAGTGGATCAAAGACGTGTGTCGGCTCGCTGGCTGCGTCGCCGCCATGAGCCGATTCATCTCCAAGTCCGTCGAGCGTGCCCTTCCCTTCTTCAAAATCTTGAAGAAGGCAGGCCCAATGGAGTGGACCCCGGAAGCTGAGGCGTTGTTGCAGGATCTGAAGAAATACCCTTCCTCCACGCCAATACTGGTTGCGCCTAAACCACAAGAGCCGTTGCTGCTGTATCTAGCGGCGACGAATCAAGTGGTCAGTGCCACACTGGTGGCGCAGAGAGTGGTTGACGAAGAGGCAGCGGCGGTGGCAGAACCAGCGGATGGAAAGCCAAAGATCCCCCCGGCAGGGCCTGGTGCCGGCAAGGTAGGGCTCCCAGCAAGATTTGACGCCACCGAGGCAGTGCTTGCGCAGTCAGGCGAGGTGGTGCGGAAGAAGAAGATGATGCAGCACCCGGTTTACTTTGTCAGCTCCCTCTTGCAGGGGGGCTAGGTCGAGGTATTCCGGTGTGCAAAAATTGCTCTTCGGCCTTCTTATGGCCTCGAGGAAGCTGCGTCATTACTTTCAAGCCCACGAGATCACTGTCGTCACCCGCCTCCCATTGCAACGGATACTGCATAACCCAGATGCAACCGGAAGGATTGTGGAATGGGCCTTGGAGTTGTCAAGTTTTGGTTTGAAGTTTGAAAGTACCTCGACAATCCGGAGCAGAGTCTTGGCGGAGTTCATTGTAGAATGGACCTCAACGCCTGACGAAGAAATCCAGGAGACCGCTCTCCCCGGCAAGGAAGCAGACCGCGACTGGATCATGTACTTTGATGGGGCTTTCTCACTGCAAGGCGCTGGTGCCGGCGTGCTACTCATCGCGCCCATCGGAGAGCACCTCAAGTACGTCGTCCAGATGCACTTTCCCAGGGAGATGTCCACCAACAACACTGCGGAATACGAAGGGCTGCTTGCCGGTCTCAGGATCGCGGCAGACCTCGGGGTTAAGAAGCTCATCGTCAGGGGTGACTCGCAGCTCGTTGTCAGGCAGGTCAACAAGGATTATCAGAGCCCATTAATGGAGGCTTATGTAGATGAGGTGAGGAAGCTGGAGGAACACTTTGACGGTATCCAAGCGGAGCACGTCCCCTGAATGGAGAACGACATCACCGATTACCTGTCAAAGCGTGCTGCATTCAAGCTACCTGTGGAACCAGGTACCTTTTTGCTCCGGTTAACTCAACCATCCGTCGAACCATCAACGGGGTAGAACAAGCGGAGAAACTCAGGTCCCGGCAAGTACTTTCCTACCGAGCCCCCTGGGGTTGCCGGCAAGGGTGCTGCCGCGGACACTGAGCCTGCCAAAGGGCAACTGGCTCCGGCAGCGCGTCAAGCCCTGGCCATGGAGACAGCCGCACCCATGGCTGAGGAAATGCCTTTGGTCCTTGTCGTCGAGCCCCAGGCTCCAGCATGGGCATAGCATACTGTCCGATTCCTCCAAACAGGGGAACTTCCTGAGGAGCAGGAGGAAGCGGAAAAAGTAGCCCGCCGGTCCGCCATGTACCAGTTCGTCGACGACGTCCAGTACAGGAGAAGGCCGAACGGAGTGAAATTGAAGTGCATCCCCCGGGAGGAAGGACTGGAGCTGTTGGCAGAGATACATGGAGGCATATGTGGCTCCCACATAGGGTCGAGGGCCCTTGACGGAAAGGCGTTCCGGCAAGGTTTATTCTGGCCCACTGCCCTCCAGGATGCGACGGCACTAGTAACCAAGTGTGAAGCGTGTCAGTTCCATTCAAAGAAGCTTCATCAACCAGCTCTAGCCCTTCAAACAATCCCTCTCTCCCGGTCATTCTCGGTCTGGGGGCTCGATATACTGGGCCCTTTCCCCCGCGCTCTCGGGGGCTTTGAGTACTTGTACGTTGCAATCGACAAGTCACAAAGTGGCCGGGGTGGAAGCAGTGAGAAAGGTGACTGCTCAGTCAGCTGTCAAGTTTTTCAAGGGACTGGTCTGCCGTTTTGGTGTGCCAAGCAGAGTCATCACCGACAATGGCACGCAGTTCACAAGCCACACCTTCATGCAATACATTCAAGACCTCGACAACAAGGTCTGTTTTGCTTCTGTGGCACACCCACGGAGCAACGGCCAAGCGGAGAGGGCAAATGCTGAAGTGTTGCGAGGCCTAAGAATAAAGACTTTTGACAAGCTGTGCAAGAGCGGAAGGCGCTGGATTGATGAATTGTCGGCGGTTCTTTGGTCGATCAGGACGACGCCAAATTGAGCCACCAGCCAGACACCTTTTGCCCTAGTATACGGGGCAGAAGCAGTTCTCCCCATGGAACTCATATACGGGTCACCTCGAGTGCTCGCTTATGATGAGCTTGAGCAAGAGCAGTTGCGCCAAGATGACGCGACGCTCCTTGAGGAAGATCGTCTTCGGGAGGCTGTGAGAGCAGCACGCTACCAGCAAGCCTTGCGCCGCTACCATAGCCGCAAGGTTCATGCCAGAAGCTTTGAGGAAGGCGACCTTGTTCTTCGGCGCATTCAGTCGGCCAAGAATTCCAACAAGTTGATGCCAAAGTGGGAAGGCCCTTATCGGGTAATGCGAGTCACCAGGCCCGGTGCAGTCCGCCTGGAGACCGAAGATGTTGTCATAATGAGCAACTCCTAGAACATCGAGCATCTTTGCAAGTTTTACCCGTAAGGCGCGGCTTGCCGGGCCTCCCGGCAAGCCACCTTTTGTACAAGCTTTGCCGGCAAGGCATGTAACCCTTCGTACAAAACCAAGCGCAGACCCTGAGCATGAATAAATGAAGCGCTGGCACCCTAAGTTATAGCATGCATGCTAGGTCGAGTCTCTTCCTTGGTTAGGGTTGATAGTGCTTAGCGGCGACTAACCCCTAGCCTAGAGGTCGAGTGCGCGTCTCTCTGTTTCTTTTCTATCCTCTTTTCGTTCGCAGGGAACATGAGCACTTCTGCTGAGCTACTTGGAAAAAAAAGGCACGGACCAACGTCCCAACCCCGGCAAACAAAAGTTGCCGGGGGCTGCAAGTACAAGGATCCAACCGCGGCGAGGTGAGGTTGCCGGGGGCTGCAGTTCCAGATAAGTCTTTTATCCTCTGTCATGCATTTCGTTATGAAACTGGGACACATGAAACCTCATTTTATTTCTAAGCCACTGTGCTCCCCTTTTCTATACCCAAGGATTATCTCCTAGGCCCGAATTTGGTTGTAGCCGCGGCGGCAAGGAAATAGAATGAGGAGCCCAAACCCGCTTCGTCCCTGCCTCTGCCAAAGGCGCGAGGATGGTCGAACAAAGCGGGGGGACGGCAAGGCCTGTTGCCGGGCGGGAAATGTTTATCTTAAATAGTAACAAGGATTCACTCCTTGTCATGGGTTCCATCCATGAACAAAAACCCCGGCAAACACCCCTTTTTCATTAAAAACATCCTGTACAGGTACAGTTCATACGGAATGAAAAACATGAGCAAGGGAGATTACAAGCTTTAAATTTAACAAGGCTCGAAGGCTTACAGATTAAAAAAAGAGGTGAGATGCCCGTAATCCCTTTCTTGTCCCTCTCCTCAGGAGGTAGGTCAAGGAGGAGAAAGGGCAAAAGGGGCGCCTAGGCAAGCTACGAGCAGCAGAAAGCACCAAGAGAACACCTCGGTGGCCGCCCATGGGTGGGCCGGTGACGACGGTGCCGGGAAAGGAGTTGGAAGACGAGGCGGCAGGACCGGCAATATGCGATGAAGGCGTTGGTGCCCGCGTACTCCGAGTTGACGGCCTTGCCGCCCGCTCTCTTCCTCTTCCGCAGCCTCCCGACGCCAGCCGCCCAAGGAGACGGCCCCGAGAAGTTCAAGGAGCTGGCCCCTCCCCCGGCAAAGCTCTACCGGAGGAGCGGCCAGGTGCAGATGCTGCTGCTGCTGCACCCGCCCAGGCATGGGGCGTCCGACGCCTAGTCGGACTCGTCCCCGTCATCTGCCCCGTTGTCCTCCTCATCACTTTTGCTCGAGGAAGAGCTTCCATCGTCGGAATCTCCGTCGGAGGAGCTCTCCACGCAGCACTTCAGGCGAGTCCCGAAGTCTCCGAAGACCTTGACGGAGAGCAGGCCGCCCTCCATTAATTCGAAGTAGAGGATGAGCCCCGCCGTCAGGCTGTGGATGCGAGCGAACGTCTTCCATCCACGACGGAGGTACATGACCCGAGGAGCCGGGAAGTCGACGTCGACCCACGTGCCCCCATTCCCACAGCCCCTCATGTGCAATCTGAGGGATTAGGGCGGGTCACGCTCCATCTCCCGAGCAAACGGGGTGGGAAGACGAAGACGGCGACGCGGAGGCCGGCGCAGCCTGATGAAGAACTCGCGGGGCTGGTCTCCAACATGGCCTTCCATCGGGAAGGGCATCATTGGCGGGGGCGAAGCCGGCGCGCCGCCCCGTCCTCCTCTTCCCCGAGAACCACGACTTCTGCCTCGGCCTCGCCCACGGTCTCGCCCCTCCCCCTTCCCCTCGCAGCCGGCTCCACCACCGCGGGCTCAGGAGGAGGAGGGACGCGTTGTCGAGCAGCGACCCTCGCCGCCACCGTCGAGGGACCGGGATTCCCTTTCTCCATGGCGAGTGAAAGGAAGAAGCAGAAGTGAGAGGAGATAGATGAAAAAAGAGTGCGGGACACCATCCCCCCTTCCCCCTCCTTATAAAGGGGCGGGGTCGGGGCTCGGCCGCCCCACTCGGCCAATCCAGCCACCAGAGGCGCAGGGAATCGGGACCGACCCGCTGCCCCAACCAGCAACGGCCCGGTTTCCCGCCTCCACCGCTTGCCACCCCAAGCGCATGGAGGACGCGTGGCAAACGTGTAGAATCGAGGGGACGGGTGAGGCGACCTCTCCCCACCCCGTGATCACGGGGTGTGGACGCCTTGAAGACCGCGACCCGGCCCCGCGCGGTAAATGAGCCGCGCCTCCACGCCTCCCTCTTTTTATGGGGAAGGCGCGAGCCGCCTCTTTACCACGATGTGACGCATGCATGCGGGAACTGCCCCACGCATGCCGCCCACGTCACGCGCACCCCTCCACGCCACGCCGCGCCACGCGTGAGTCATGGGAAGCGCAACGCGCGAAAAGTTTTACCGCGGTAAAAACCGCCCCGCCTGCCCGCGCACCGTTTTGGGCCTGGCCCAACAACGTGTCGCGCTTATGTGTGGCCCAGGCCCGGGGGCTCCTGTCGGTGTACAAAAGGAGGGGCGCACTTTTGTACCCCTTTACCTATGCACGGGCAGTCAGAGCCGCGCCCACGGTCGCACCAAGCAGAACATGGGAGGTGAGCCAAGGTAAGACCGAAGCCCAAGATAACCAGAGCAACGCCAAGGACAAGACCACAAAGAGCAGAGGGATGAAGCAGGTTCCCCCGGCAAGACCCTTGCCGGGGCAGCTCGCCCCACACCAACAGAGCGAGCCACCCTTGAGCCCACGGTCTCCAACATCACGTTGGGCCAGGGCTCGGGAGGCACCTCCATGGTGGCATGCAGATCTTTGTGAAGACAAGGAACACTCAAGATCAGATGAGGATTAGAAGACGACGATCCTCGGCTGGATCCTTGCCGAGGAAGGCCGCCAGACCCCCGGCAAGATCCTTGCCGGGGACGACAGTGCACCACGACAAGACCCTTGCCGGGCCACCCGGCAAGGCCCTCACCAAGGACGCCAGCAGGGCCACTACCATGCCCGCACCAACCAAGTCTCCACCACCGTTCACATGCAGCTGCCAGCCCAACTAGCTGGGCGGGCACCTACATGGCAACATGCAGCTCCCAGGCCAACTCATCAAGCGCCTGCGTGGCGGCATGCAGATCTTCATGGAGGCTCCACCACCGCGCCACCTCAGCTGTCTGCCTGCCTACGTGGCGCCGCATGCGTCGCTAGCCAGGGCGCGTGTCGAAGCAAGGAGGAGCGGCGACGGATGGGACGGGCCTCGCCCCCGTCCCCGATAAAGCAAGGGGACACCTAAGCTACGCATTAAATGCGTCTTGTCCTGTAATACGAGTGATAAGCTCATAGCACTGTGCGCCTTTCCACCTCCTGTGTGCCACTGTGGCATCCCCTTTCGACTATAAAAGGAGGCCCATGGCATACTGGAGAAGGATTCGGCTCTTTCGAACCACACACTCACCACAGCTAGTTTGAGAGCTCAAGAACTCTCTAAAATACAGCCACCAAAGCAGGACTGGAGTTTTACGCATCCTCGCGGCCCGAACCTGGGTAAACGATCCTCGTGCTGGTTACTAATCATGCTCTTCTCGCAACCCCGCGCCCCGGCAACCGTAGTAGGAATTCTTGTGATCCCATAGGTGTCGTTCCACACCGACATTGGAGGATCTCTTACGCTCGATGTGCGACTACCTATCATCACCACCATCTTCTTCACCAGCAAGGGAGACATAATCATATGGTATGGGCACTCCCCTTGGCAACTGCCAAGCTTGGGGGAATTGCCCCGGTATCGTATCACCATCACACTCCTATCTTTACCGTTTTTCTTGGTTCAATCCTTTTAGTAATATCTCAATCTAGTAGAATAAATTTTTTGGTACGATTTAGTTTTGAGTTTTGCTTTATGATTCCTCTTATGTAATCGAGTCCGTGAGCTATATATAAAATAAAGATTAATGTTGAGTCAAGGGCTTGATTATTTTTCTATGATCTTGAGGGAATAAAGAAAAGAAGAAAGAATAAAAAGAAATAAAGAGATCATATTGATCTTATGGAGAGTAATGACTTCACATAGAAAGAGTATGATGATTAAAAGTTGTTGAGAGTTGACAAACATAATTTTGGTCATCGTTGCAATTAATAGGAAGTAATAAAGAAAGAGAGGTTTCACATATAAATATACTATCTTGGACATCTTTTATGATTGTGAGCACTCATTAAAATATGACATGCTAAAGAGTTGATGTTGGACAAGGAAGACAATGTAATGGGTTATGTTTTCTTATATCTGAGATAAAGTATATTGTCATGGATCATCCAACATGTTGAGTTTGCCTTTCCCCCTCATGCTAGCCAAATTCTTTGCACCAAGTAGAGATACTACTTGTGCTTCCAAACACCCTTAAACCCAGTTTTGCCATGAGAGTCCACCATACCTACCTATGGATTGAGTAAGATCCTTCAAGTAAGTTGTCATCGGTGCAAGCAATAAAAATTGCTCTCTAAATATGTATGATTGATTAGTGTGGAGGAAATAAGCTTTATACGATCTTGTGATGTGGAAGAAATAAAAGCGACGGACTGCATAATAAAGGTCCATATCACAAGTGGCAATATAAAGTGACGTTCTTTCGCATTAAGATTTTGTGCATCCAACCCTGAAAGCGCATGGCAACCTCTGCTTCCCTCTGCGAAGGGCCTATCT